>NC_134775.1:1209623-1212123 GCF_050436995.1 Anticarsia gemmatalis | reverse complement strand
CACACATATGTATATTATTATGTACACACACACACGGCGAAACGCGCAAACCCGACGACACAGACTCTACGATTTGACATATGTGTACAGCGGTGCGATCGTCATTTGTTTCACGACAAACGACGATCGGCGGCGAGTGCGAGCGCGAGATAGAGCTGTTTCACAACATAGAGTCAGTCTCCGTCGTTTGTTTGTGTCTCACTTCGGCGACTCGACTCTGTGTTGTTGACGGGCGGCGGGCGCGCATCATCACGAAAAACACATATATATGCACCCCGAAAGAAATCAAAAAAAAAAGGTGTGCATATATATATGTGTTATAATCGTCTACGAATTGGACTGTGTGCTAGTGTTGTCATGTGTGTTTCTACTCTACACAGCAACATATGTGCACACACGAAGTAGTTGTACGATTATCACGAGTAGAGAGTGATGTATGTGCTTGACCGCGGCGGAGTGCTTTCGACGCGACGAATAAAATCTTTGCTATAAGAAAACACTCTCTCGACTCTCGTTCGTGTACCGTCCGTGAGTGTGCATTCGTTCGTTCGTTCGTTCGTTCGTTTGTTCGTTCGTTCGTTCGTTCGTTCGTGCGCCGCCGCTGTGCAGGCTAGGGCGACAACGCGTTCTTATTCGTTGTCGCTCTGTCATAAATATTTATCATCACTCTCGTTTGTTCGATAATAGAGAGTACGAGAAAGAGACGCTAGACTTTGCTACCTATGTATATATGTAATAAAGTCGCGTCGTTACAGACAGACAGGACGACTCGACTATCGTCGTCGTCGTCGTCGTCGTCGTCGTCGTCGTCGTCTCTCGTATTCTCTCGGATAAAACGAGAGAGATAGATGAATCTCTTTAACTGTGTGGGCCGACGGACCGTTGTGTATGCACGAGTCCGTATAGAATCGAAGCGGTCCCGAGAAAAATTATACTTACACCTCTATCTAGCGAGGCATTACTCTATAGACACCGGGCGGAATCGTGATTGTTTCACATCCGTATTGTGTTAAACGTTTTTTTAAATAAAATGTGAACGCGTCTCGGTACGAACGTTCCCAATTGGGGCCACGTCAGTGTGTCCTGAAAATGCAGGCGGGCAGCGGACGTTTGACGTGTTTGAGATACAACCGTTTCAAACGTTCGCCCGTCGGCGACCCCAAACTCTCTATGTGCGCACAACACTACATATATTTATTTACATGTGCGTGTTGTGTGTACGTTTTACAGAGCTCGCCCGTAACGCGTCGGCGTGATCTAGGATCGTCGACGCGCGGGATCGACGGAGTGCGCGCTACGAGCGCGTGTTCTATTCGATAGCTCCCTGGTTGATCCTGCCAGTAGTTATATGCTTGTCTCAAAGATTAAGCCATGCATGTCTCAGTGCAAGCCGTATTAAGGCGATACCGCGAATGGCTCAATATATCAGTTTTGGTTCCTTAGATCTTACTCAGTTACTTGGATAACTGTGGTAATTCTAGAGCTAATACATGCAATCAGAACTCTGACCAGTGATGGGATGAGTGCTTTTATTAGATCAAAACCAATCGACGGAGGGCCCCGCGTCTGAAGTCGTTAATTTTGATGAATCTGGATAACTTTTGCCGATCGCATGGTCCAGTACCGGCGACGCATCTTTCAAATGTCTGCCTTATCAACTTTCGATGGTAGTTTCTGCGACTACCATGGTTGTCACGGGTAACGGGGAATCAGGGTTCGATTCCGGAGAGGGAGCCTGAGAAACGGCTACCACATCCAAGGAAGGCAGCAGGCGCGCAAATTACCCACTCCCGGCACGGGGAGGTAGTGACGAAAAATAACGATACGGGACTCTTACGAGGCCTCGTAATCGGAATGAGTACACTTTAAATATTTTAACGAGGAACAATTGGAGGGCAAGTCTGGTGCCAGCAGCCGCGGTAATTCCAGCTCCAATAGCGTATACTAAAATTGTTGCGGTTAAAAAGCTCGTAGTTGCATTTGTGCGCCGCGCTGTCGGTGCACCGCATCCGCGGTGATACTGACACGTCTGCGGAGCATATCGTCGGTGAGCCGGCGGTAATACGCCGGTTCAATATCAAAATCCTATCGCGGTGCTCTTCGGTGAGTGTCGAGGTGGGCCGACAATTTTACTTTGAACAAATTAGAGTGCTCAAAGCGGGCTCAAAATGCTGCTTGAATATTTCGTGCATGGAATAATAGAATATGATCTCGGTTCTATTTTGTTGGTTTTCAGAACTCCGAGGTAATGATTAATAGGGATAACTGGGGGCATTCGTATTGCGACGTTAGAGGTGAAATTCTTGGATCGTCGCAAGACGAACATCAGCGAAAGCATTTGCCAAAGGTGTTTTCATCAATCAAGAACGAAAGTTAGAGGTTCGAAGGCGATTAGATACCGCCCTAGTTCTAACCGTAAATATGTCATCTAGCGATCCGCCGACGTTACTACAATGGCTCGGCGGGCAGCTTCCGGGAAACCAAAGATTTTGGACTCCGG
>NC_134775.1:1199623-1202123 GCF_050436995.1 Anticarsia gemmatalis | reverse complement strand
TAGGGCGACAACGCGTTCTTATTCGTTGTCGCTCTGTCATAAATATTTATCATCACTCTCGTTTGTTCGATAATAGAGAGTACGAGAAAGAGACGCTAGACTTTGCTACCTATGTATATATGTAATAAAGTCGCGTCGTTACAGACAGACAGGACGACTCGACTATCGTCGTCGTCGTCGTCGTCGTCGTCGTCGTCGTCGTCTCTCGTATTCTCTCGGATAAAACGAGAGAGATAGATGAATCTCTTTAACTGTGTGGGCCGACGGACCGTTGTGTATGCACGAGTCCGTATAGAATCGAAGCGGTCCCGAGAAAAATTATACTTACACCTCTATCTAGCGAGGCATTACTCTATAGACACCGGGCGGAATCGTGATTGTTTCACATCCGTATTGTGTTAAACGTTTTTTTAAATAAAATGTGAACGCGTCTCGGTACGAACGTTCCCAATTGGGGCCACGTCAGTGTGTCCTGAAAATGCAGGCGGGCAGCGGACGTTTGACGTGTTTGAGATACAACCGTTTCAAACGTTCGCCCGTCGGCGACCCCAAACTCTCTATGTGCGCACAACACTACATATATTTATTTACATGTGCGTGTTGTGTGTACGTTTTACAGAGCTCGCCCGTAACGCGTCGGCGTGATCTAGGATCGTCGACGCGCGGGATCGACGGAGTGCGCGCTACGAGCGCGTGTTCTATTCGATAGCTCCCTGGTTGATCCTGCCAGTAGTTATATGCTTGTCTCAAAGATTAAGCCATGCATGTCTCAGTGCAAGCCGTATTAAGGCGATACCGCGAATGGCTCAATATATCAGTTTTGGTTCCTTAGATCTTACTCAGTTACTTGGATAACTGTGGTAATTCTAGAGCTAATACATGCAATCAGAACTCTGACCAGTGATGGGATGAGTGCTTTTATTAGATCAAAACCAATCGACGGAGGGCCCCGCGTCTGAAGTCGTTAATTTTGATGAATCTGGATAACTTTTGCCGATCGCATGGTCCAGTACCGGCGACGCATCTTTCAAATGTCTGCCTTATCAACTTTCGATGGTAGTTTCTGCGACTACCATGGTTGTCACGGGTAACGGGGAATCAGGGTTCGATTCCGGAGAGGGAGCCTGAGAAACGGCTACCACATCCAAGGAAGGCAGCAGGCGCGCAAATTACCCACTCCCGGCACGGGGAGGTAGTGACGAAAAATAACGATACGGGACTCTTACGAGGCCTCGTAATCGGAATGAGTACACTTTAAATATTTTAACGAGGAACAATTGGAGGGCAAGTCTGGTGCCAGCAGCCGCGGTAATTCCAGCTCCAATAGCGTATACTAAAATTGTTGCGGTTAAAAAGCTCGTAGTTGCATTTGTGCGCCGCGCTGTCGGTGCACCGCATCCGCGGTGATACTGACACGTCTGCGGAGCATATCGTCGGTGAGCCGGCGGTAATACGCCGGTTCAATATCAAAATCCTATCGCGGTGCTCTTCGGTGAGTGTCGAGGTGGGCCGACAATTTTACTTTGAACAAATTAGAGTGCTCAAAGCGGGCTCAAAATGCTGCTTGAATATTTCGTGCATGGAATAATAGAATATGATCTCGGTTCTATTTTGTTGGTTTTCAGAACTCCGAGGTAATGATTAATAGGGATAACTGGGGGCATTCGTATTGCGACGTTAGAGGTGAAATTCTTGGATCGTCGCAAGACGAACATCAGCGAAAGCATTTGCCAAAGGTGTTTTCATCAATCAAGAACGAAAGTTAGAGGTTCGAAGGCGATTAGATACCGCCCTAGTTCTAACCGTAAATATGTCATCTAGCGATCCGCCGACGTTACTACAATGGCTCGGCGGGCAGCTTCCGGGAAACCAAAGATTTTGGACTCCGGGGGGAGTATGGTTGCAAAGCTGAAACTTAAAGGAATTGACGGAAGGGCACCACCAGGAGTGGAGCCTGCGGCTTAATTTGACTCAACACGGGAAATCTCACCAGGCCCGGACACCGGAAGGATTGACAGATTAACAGCTCTTTCTTGATTCGGTGGGTGGTGGTGCATGGCCGTTCTTAGTTGGTGGAGCGATTTGTCTGGTTAATTCCGGTAACGAACGAGACTCTAGCCTGCTAAATAGGCGTCGTCATTTAGGTGTGCGTGGCTCCGTCACGCAACTCACTGGCGACGTATTAAAATTCTTCTTAGAGGGACCGGCGGCTTCGAGCCGCACGAGATTGAGCAATAACAGGTCTGTGATGCCCTTAGATGTCCTGGGCCGCACGCGCGCTACACTGAAGGAATCAGCATGTTCTCCCTGGCCTAGAGGCCCGGGCAACCCGCTGAAACTCCTTCGTGCTGGGGATTGGGGTTTGCAATTATCCCCCATAAACGAGGAATTCCTAGTAAGCGCGAGTCATAAGCTCGCGTTGATTACGTCCCTGCCCTTTGTACACACCGCCCGTCGCTACTACCGATTGAATGATTTAGTGAGGTCTTCGGACCGACAC
>NC_134775.1:1189623-1192123 GCF_050436995.1 Anticarsia gemmatalis | reverse complement strand
CCGTAACGCGTCGGCGTGATCTAGGATCGTCGACGCGCGGGATCGACGGAGTGCGCGCTACGAGCGCGTGTTCTATTCGATAGCTCCCTGGTTGATCCTGCCAGTAGTTATATGCTTGTCTCAAAGATTAAGCCATGCATGTCTCAGTGCAAGCCGTATTAAGGCGATACCGCGAATGGCTCAATATATCAGTTTTGGTTCCTTAGATCTTACTCAGTTACTTGGATAACTGTGGTAATTCTAGAGCTAATACATGCAATCAGAACTCTGACCAGTGATGGGATGAGTGCTTTTATTAGATCAAAACCAATCGACGGAGGGCCCCGCGTCTGAAGTCGTTAATTTTGATGAATCTGGATAACTTTTGCCGATCGCATGGTCCAGTACCGGCGACGCATCTTTCAAATGTCTGCCTTATCAACTTTCGATGGTAGTTTCTGCGACTACCATGGTTGTCACGGGTAACGGGGAATCAGGGTTCGATTCCGGAGAGGGAGCCTGAGAAACGGCTACCACATCCAAGGAAGGCAGCAGGCGCGCAAATTACCCACTCCCGGCACGGGGAGGTAGTGACGAAAAATAACGATACGGGACTCTTACGAGGCCTCGTAATCGGAATGAGTACACTTTAAATATTTTAACGAGGAACAATTGGAGGGCAAGTCTGGTGCCAGCAGCCGCGGTAATTCCAGCTCCAATAGCGTATACTAAAATTGTTGCGGTTAAAAAGCTCGTAGTTGCATTTGTGCGCCGCGCTGTCGGTGCACCGCATCCGCGGTGATACTGACACGTCTGCGGAGCATATCGTCGGTGAGCCGGCGGTAATACGCCGGTTCAATATCAAAATCCTATCGCGGTGCTCTTCGGTGAGTGTCGAGGTGGGCCGACAATTTTACTTTGAACAAATTAGAGTGCTCAAAGCGGGCTCAAAATGCTGCTTGAATATTTCGTGCATGGAATAATAGAATATGATCTCGGTTCTATTTTGTTGGTTTTCAGAACTCCGAGGTAATGATTAATAGGGATAACTGGGGGCATTCGTATTGCGACGTTAGAGGTGAAATTCTTGGATCGTCGCAAGACGAACATCAGCGAAAGCATTTGCCAAAGGTGTTTTCATCAATCAAGAACGAAAGTTAGAGGTTCGAAGGCGATTAGATACCGCCCTAGTTCTAACCGTAAATATGTCATCTAGCGATCCGCCGACGTTACTACAATGGCTCGGCGGGCAGCTTCCGGGAAACCAAAGATTTTGGACTCCGGGGGGAGTATGGTTGCAAAGCTGAAACTTAAAGGAATTGACGGAAGGGCACCACCAGGAGTGGAGCCTGCGGCTTAATTTGACTCAACACGGGAAATCTCACCAGGCCCGGACACCGGAAGGATTGACAGATTAACAGCTCTTTCTTGATTCGGTGGGTGGTGGTGCATGGCCGTTCTTAGTTGGTGGAGCGATTTGTCTGGTTAATTCCGGTAACGAACGAGACTCTAGCCTGCTAAATAGGCGTCGTCATTTAGGTGTGCGTGGCTCCGTCACGCAACTCACTGGCGACGTATTAAAATTCTTCTTAGAGGGACCGGCGGCTTCGAGCCGCACGAGATTGAGCAATAACAGGTCTGTGATGCCCTTAGATGTCCTGGGCCGCACGCGCGCTACACTGAAGGAATCAGCATGTTCTCCCTGGCCTAGAGGCCCGGGCAACCCGCTGAAACTCCTTCGTGCTGGGGATTGGGGTTTGCAATTATCCCCCATAAACGAGGAATTCCTAGTAAGCGCGAGTCATAAGCTCGCGTTGATTACGTCCCTGCCCTTTGTACACACCGCCCGTCGCTACTACCGATTGAATGATTTAGTGAGGTCTTCGGACCGACACGCGGTGGCTTCACGGCCGTCGGCGTTGCTGGGAAGTTGACCAAACTTGATCATTTAGAGGAAGTAAAAGTCGTAACAAGGTTTCCGTAGGGGAACCTGCGGAAGGATCATTAACGTGTTGTCGTTGTTGTCGTCGCGCTGTTTTTGTTGTCGTTGTGCACACACACACACGATGAACGATGATGGACGATGATGGTGATGATAATATTTATATATCCTAAACACCCAAAACTCAAAAAAAAGAGACTCTGTTCGACGGTGGGTGGCGCATCTCGCGCCGCCACCCGACGAACGTATCTCGCGTCGCGCTCGTCGTAACTTCAACGTAGACTGGTATACAAATCCGCTACCACGAGTTGATACCTCGACGAGAGCGCTCGTCAATCGAACGCACATAACGAGAACACGCGAGAGCGTCATTGTTGCGGTAGGCGCGCTTGTATCGCGTGTCGTGTATCGTTATACCACAAACATAATATACATAATATATGTATGTAACATTTGTAACTTGTAACATTTAACACACACAATATTATCCATGCGGTAATGGTGTAAAAACTATTACCCTGGACGGTGGATCACTTGGCTCGCGGGTCGATGAAGAACGCAGTTAACTGCGCGTCATAG
>NC_134775.1:1179623-1184623 GCF_050436995.1 Anticarsia gemmatalis | reverse complement strand
AATAATAATAATATAACTCACCTTCATTTATTTTCCCCCGAGTTGTCCGAGTTGAGAGGTTTTCTCGCCCTCAAAGCGTGTGAGGGTGATGAAACTCACCCCAAGCTGAAAACATAAGTTTCGTTGCAACTTGCACTTGACTTAATTTTGTCGGCCGCCGCGTCACCCTTCTGCCCTCTCGGTGTCACTGAAAATCAGAACAGAACCAGAATTAATGTTTTGCCTTTTTTTTTTTTTTGGGACTGCGGTACGAAGGGGAACGGCGACGGGGGAGGGGGAGGGGGGGGGGGGGTGATAAGACCGGGGAGGGGGGGGGGTGCTCGCATGCACCCCCTCCTGCAATCAATATACGATCACACAATGACGCACCATAGCACTACCTCTACCCTCCCCCCCCCCCTCCCCTTAATCACCCACCGCCCCCTTGAACCCCTTTGCTCCCCCTCTCCCTCCCCGTCTACCCGCTATCACTGTAATAATACCCTGCCGATCCGACTACTGAAAAAACCCTCCTATATTCAGCAAATTAAGCCCCCCCCCCCCGCTCCCCCCTCCCCTCTTGGCCTGGGGGGGGGTGAGGGGTGAGACGTCGGAGGTCTGGGTAATTGTGTCATCGACAGGACAAAAACAAAATCCTGCTCGTCGAACACACATATGTATATTATTATGTACACACACACGGCGAAACGCGCAAACCCGACGACACAGACTCTACGATTTGACATATGTGTACAGCGGTGCGTTCGTCATTTGTTTCACGACAAACGACGATCGGCGGCGAGTGCGAGCGCGAGATAGAGCTGTTTCACAACATAGAGTCAGTCTCCGTCGTTTGTTTGTGTCTCACTTCGGCGACTCGACTCTGTGTTGTTGACGGGCGGCGGGCGCGCATCATCACGAAAAACACATATATATGCACCCCGAAAGAAATAAAAAAAAAAAGGTGTGCATATATATATGTGTTATAATCGTCTACGAATTGGACTGTGTGCTAGTGTTGTCATGTGTGTTTCTACTCTACACAGCAACATATGTGCACACACGAAGTAGTTGTACGATTATCACGAGTAGAGAGTGATGTATGTGCTTGACCGCGGCGGAGTGCTTTCGACGCGACGAATAAAATCTTTGCTATAAGAAAACACTCTCTCGACTCTCGTTCGTGTACCGTCCGTGAGTGTGCATTCGTTCGTTCGTTCGTTCGTTCGTTTGTTCGTTCGTTCGTTCGTTCGTTCGTTCGTGCGCCGCCGCTGTGCAGGCTAGGGCGACAACGCGTTCTTATTCGTTGTCGCTCTGTCATAAATATTTATCATCACTCTCGTTTGTTCGATAATAGAGAGTACGAGAAAGAGACGCTAGACTTTGCTACCTATGTATATATGTAATAAAGTCGCGTCGTTACAGACAGACAGGACGACTCGACTATCGTCGTCGTCGTCGTCGTCGTCGTCTCTCGTATTCTCTCGGATAAAACGAGAGAGATAGATGAATCTCTTTAACTGTGTGGGCCGACGGACCGTTGTGTATGCACGAGTCCGTATAGAATCGAAGCGGTCCCGAGAAAAATTATACTTACACCTCTATCTAGCGAGGCATTACTCTATAGACACCGGGCGGAATCGTGATTGTTTCACATCCGTATTGTGTTAAACGTTTTTTTAAATAAAATGTGAACGCGTCTCGGTACGAACGTTCCCAATTGGGGCCACGTCAGTGTGTCCTGAAAATGCAGGCGGGCAGCGGACGTTTGACGTGTTTGAGATACAACCGTTTCAAACGTTCGCCCGTCGGCGACCCCAAACTCTCTATGTGCGCACAACACTACATATATTTATTTACATGTGCGTGTTGTGTGTACGTTTTACAGAGCTCGCCCGTAACGCGTCGGCGTGATCTAGGATCGTCGACGCGCGGGATCGACGGAGTGCGCGCTACGAGCGCGTGTTCTATTCGATAGCTCCCTGGTTGATCCTGCCAGTAGTTATATGCTTGTCTCAAAGATTAAGCCATGCATGTCTCAGTGCAAGCCGTATTAAGGCGATACCGCGAATGGCTCAATATATCAGTTTTGGTTCCTTAGATCTTACTCAGTTACTTGGATAACTGTGGTAATTCTAGAGCTAATACATGCAATCAGAACTCTGACCAGTGATGGGATGAGTGCTTTTATTAGATCAAAACCAATCGACGGAGGGCCCCGCGTCTGAAGTCGTTAATTTTGATGAATCTGGATAACTTTTGCCGATCGCATGGTCCAGTACCGGCGACGCATCTTTCAAATGTCTGCCTTATCAACTTTCGATGGTAGTTTCTGCGACTACCATGGTTGTCACGGGTAACGGGGAATCAGGGTTCGATTCCGGAGAGGGAGCCTGAGAAACGGCTACCACATCCAAGGAAGGCAGCAGGCGCGCAAATTACCCACTCCCGGCACGGGGAGGTAGTGACGAAAAATAACGATACGGGACTCTTACGAGGCCTCGTAATCGGAATGAGTACACTTTAAATATTTTAACGAGGAACAATTGGAGGGCAAGTCTGGTGCCAGCAGCCGCAGTAATTCCAGCTCCAATAGCGTATACTAAAATTGTTGCGGTTAAAAAGCTCGTAGTTGCATTTGTGCGCCGCGCTGTCGGTGCACCGCATCCGCGGTGATACTGACACGTCTGCGGAGCATATCGTCGGTGAGCCGGCGGTAATACGCCGGTTCAATATCAAAATCCTATCGCGGTGCTCTTCGGTGAGTGTCGAGGTGGGCCGACAATTTTACTTTGAACAAATTAGAGTGCTCAAAGCGGGCTCAAAATGCTGCTTGAATATTTCGTGCATGGAATAATAGAATATGATCTCGGTTCTATTTTGTTGGTTTTCAGAACTCCGAGGTAATGATTAATAGGGATAACTGGGGGCATTCGTATTGCGACGTTAGAGGTGAAATTCTTGGATCGTCGCAAGACGAACATCAGCGAAAGCATTTGCCAAAGGTGTTTTCATCAATCAAGAACGAAAGTTAGAGGTTCGAAGGCGATTAGATACCGCCCTAGTTCTAACCGTAAATATGTCATCTAGCGATCCGCCGACGTTACTACAATGGCTCGGCGGGCAGCTTCCGGGAAACCAAAGATTTTGGACTCCGGGGGGAGTATGGTTGCAAAGCTGAAACTTAAAGGAATTGACGGAAGGGCACCACCAGGAGTGGAGCCTGCGGCTTAATTTGACTCAACACGGGAAATCTCACCAGGCCCGGACACCGGAAGGATTGACAGATTAACAGCTCTTTCTTGATTCGGTGGGTGGTGGTGCATGGCCGTTCTTAGTTGGTGGAGCGATTTGTCTGGTTAATTCCGGTAACGAACGAGACTCTAGCCTGCTAAATAGGCGTCGTCATTTAGGTGTGCGTGGCTCCGTCACGCAACTCACTGGCGACGTATTAAAATTCTTCTTAGAGGGACCGGCGGCTTCGAGCCGCACGAGATTGAGCAATAACAGGTCTGTGATGCCCTTAGATGTCCTGGGCCGCACGCGCGCTACACTGAAGGAATCAGCATGTTCTCCCTGGCCTAGAGGCCCGGGCAACCCGCTGAAACTCCTTCGTGCTGGGGATTGGGGTTTGCAATTATCCCCCATAAACGAGGAATTCCTAGTAAGCGCGAGTCATAAGCTCGCGTTGATTACGTCCCTGCCCTTTGTACACACCGCCCGTCGCTACTACCGATTGAATGATTTAGTGAGGTCTTCGGACCGACACGCGGTGGCTTCACGGCCGTCGGCGTTGCTGGGAAGTTGACCAAACTTGATCATTTAGAGGAAGTAAAAGTCGTAACAAGGTTTCCGTAGGGGAACCTGCGGAAGGATCATTAACGTGTTGTCGTTGTTGTCGTCGCGCTGTTTTTGTTGTCGTTGTGCACACACACACACGATGAACGATGATGGACGATGATGGTGATGATAATATTTATATATCCTAAACACCCAAAACTCAAAAAAAAGAGACTCTGTTCGACGGTGGGTGGCGCATCTCGCGCCGCCACCCGACGAACGTATCTCGCGTCGCGCTCGTCGTAACTTCAACGTAGACTGGTATACAAATCCGCTACCACGAGTTGATACCTCGACGAGAGCGCTCGTCAATCGAACGCACATAACGAGAACACGCGAGAGCGTCATTGTTGCGGTAGGCGCGCTTGTATCGCGTGTCGTGTATCGTTATACCACAAACATAATATACATAATATATGTATGTAACATTTGTAACTTGTAACATTTAACACACACAATATTATCCATGCGGTAATGGTGTAAAAACTATTACCCTGGACGGTGGATCACTTGGCTCGCGGGTCGATGAAGAACGCAGTTAACTGCGCGTCATAGTGTGAACTGCAGGACACATTTGAACATCGACATTTCGAACGCACATTGCGGTCCGTGGAGACACATCCAGGACCACTCCTGTCTGAGGGCCGGCTGTATAAAATACAAATGCCACATTGCGCCCTTACGGGGGCGCACATGACGGTTCATTGTGACGTCGACTAATAGTCCTCGTCCCAATGTCCGTTTAAATATCAACGATGAACCACACACGTGTCGATTGTGATGATGATCATGCGACGACGTTTACACAAACGTTGTCGAACGACCGGCGGTGTGCCGCCTGCGGACAGTGCATGATATGCGAAATATCATATCGCGCACATATACGCTAGCGGCGCGCTCGACTCTTCGAAATACTTTTGCCGCATGGCGGTGTATGTATAGAGAGGGTTGAGCGTGTGTGTACGCACGCACCGTGTTATGTGTCGTGAGTGATTTAATATCGTCGCGATCTTCGCGCAATACACACAGTAGGCGGACTCGACGTCCGAAGAGCGCATCGACGCCGTCGTCGTTCCTCCGGGACGGTTGCGTCGTCGTAACGCTGACGGATATCGCGTCTGCCTCATTTTTTTATCGTTGGCCTCAGATCAGGGAGGATCACCCGCCGAATTTAAGCATAT
>NC_134775.1:1167123-1174623 GCF_050436995.1 Anticarsia gemmatalis | reverse complement strand
ACCTATCCATGGTACTGGACACCCTGCGAGGAGAACGAGTACTGGTCGGCGCGGATACCAACGCGCACTCTCCCATGTGGCACTGCTCGCCCCGGAACTACCACGGCAGAGGCCACGACGTCCTGCATCGCCGGCAGTCCATGGAGGACTTCATCCACAGCCGGCAACTCACTGTGGTCAACGCGCCGGGGGAGCCCCCCACCTTCAGCACCGCGAATGGGTCCTCCAACATCGACCTGACCCTCACCACGGGAGGGGTGCACGTGAGCCACTGGCGAGTGCACGCCGACGTCAGCAGCAGCGACCATCGCCTCATCACTTTTTTAATAGCAGGTTCGAACGCCCGCACGAACGCCGCTGCGACCAAGCCTGCGGAGGAAGAACCGAGGAGATACCGAGAGCGCGGTGCAAACTGGAAACAATTCCAGGCGGTGATCCATCTGCGAACGGGAAGGCTCGACTTTAACAAGCCCGCTGAACAGGTATGCAGATCCTTCACTGACATTATAACCAAATCTTGTATGGAACACCTAGGTACATGTAGCGAACGGAAGCGTGAAAGAGGATATGAATGGTGGAATCCAGCCCTCGACGCTGCGAGGAAGCTGTGCAACAGGGCCAGGAAGTCGTGGCAACAGTCGCGCCGTAGGGGCTCTGCTCTCGTCGAGCAGGACAAGCGACACTACTCGCAGTGCCGCAGTAGGTACAGGGGAATGATGGAGAAGGCGCAGTCCGACTTCTTTCGCGAACTAGCCGGCACGGGCAACCGCGATCCTTGGGGGCTGGCCTACCGAGTGGCCAGCGGTAGATTCCGCCCACCGGCGAACGTTATCAACGGCACGAAGTTCGCGGAAGGATTCGCGGGGGACGCGCGGACCGCAATGCGCTCACTGGTCTCGGCTCTCTGCCCAGACGATAACGTCTCAAAGGACTCTCTCTACCACCGCCAAGTGCGACTGCTTGCGGCCTGCGCCCCCCAAAGTCCTAATGCGCCTCCTCCGTCACAGCAGACTGTGAAGAACATAGTATGGGCGCTGCCCAACACTGCTCCGGGTATCGACGGTGTAACTGCCCGCATCGTAAAAAATGTGTGGCACGCAGCTGGCTCCGAGCTAACGCGCATGTTCGGCCTATGCGTCGAGGAGGGGACCTTTCCTGATGCGTGGAAGGACGGGAGGCTGATCGCTCTGCCGAAAGGCAACGATCGACCGCTGACCGATCCTAAAGCGTATCGCCCCATCACGCTCCTTCCGGTTCTGGGCAAAATCCTTGAGCGGGTTATACTACATTGCGCACCCACCATCTCACGCAGCATCTCCTCATGTCAGCACGGGTTCACTCGCGGACGCTCCACGCTAACGGCTCTGCACTCTCTCCAGGAGTCAGTCCACAACAGCCCAAGCAAGTACGTGCAAGCGGTATTCTTGGATATCTCTGGTGCATTCGACAACGCATGGTGGCCCATGATTCTGCTTAAGGCAAAGAACTCAGGCTGTCCGCCCAACATCTACAGGATGTTGGTTGCTTACTTCACTAGACGCCGCGTTGGGTTCTTCGTCGGCGGCGAAATCGTGTGGAAACAATCAACTATGGGATGCCCGCAGGGCTCAGTCTTGGGTCCCTCTCTGTGGAACCTCCTTATGGACGATTTGTTTCGGCTGCCATACCCGAACGGAGTACAGCTGGTCGCGTACGCGGACGATGTAACGATACTCATTGAGTCCAACTCACGGGCCGGCATCGAGGCATCGGCCTCATGCGCCATGGCGCTAATTGAAGCATGGGGCGAACGCAACCGCCTGGGCTTCTCCCCCTCCAAGTCATACTCCCTGACCATGAAGGGGAAGATGCCCGGGCGTCCGCCAACCATCAGACTCAATGGGGTCTCAGTCAAAAGCGTGACTTCGACCAAGGTTCTGGGTGTGGTAATCGACACAAACCTGAGCTTTCGGGAACATGCTCTGTCCATAGGCGAGCGCGCCGCAGCAGCGTTCGGGAAAATGTCGCGTGTCTCCGCCTCATCCTGGGGAATCCGGTACAGAGCTTTAAAAGTCCTGTACCGCGGCACATACGTCGCGACGATCACATACGCGGCCGGATGCTGGTGGAGGCGCACGACCACTTACATGGTGAGAAGCGCGCTGACACGCACGCAGAGACCAGCACTAATACTGCTGACCAAGGCGTACCGCACTACGAGCTCAGCCGCACTGCCCGTCCTGGCAGGCGTTCTTCCAGCGCACCTCGAGGTAGCCCGTGCTGGTAGGATCGACGACATACGACACCTGCCTCGTGATGAGTTCAGAGCCGGATGCAAAATTATCGCACAGGAGACTGTTGCCTCCTGGCAACAGATTTGGGAAGGTGAGGAAAAGGGTAGGGAACTCCATCGGTACTTCCCGGACGTGTCGGCCAGACTTGAGGCAACTTGGGTCGAACCGGACTATCAAGTCTCACAGTTACTGACCGGGCATGGGTGTTTTAGGAATCGTCTGCACGCCCTAGGGTTAAGTAACGAAAGCGGATGTTACTGCGGCGATGCAGACGAAACTCTACATCACGCATTGTGGGAGTGTCGTCTATACTCCGAGTTTAGGGACCAGCTGTTGAATGGGATCACTCGACTGGAGGAGGGACCGGTGTACTACCGCGACCTCGTCAACTCCGAGGGAAACTTCCGCAGGTTTAGGACCTTCGCGCACCAGTGGCACAAAATAAGAGCCAGCCTAGAGGCCCTGCAAAGACAAGCGGTACAGCCAGGCGACGAAGTCAGCCGTAAATTGTGACGTCTTCCGCAAAAGGCGGTGGGACCGCAAGATAGTAGACGGCTGCCCTAGAAAGGGGAGAGTGCCTTCCGGGACAAGTTTGTAGGGAGTGAAGAAGTGCGCGTCGGAAAGAGCAAACGCAAGTACGACGCGCATCTCCCATGATTCGGTCCAAATAGCCGGACGGCTGGAGGGACCATGAGGAGGTGGTGGGATTGTCCCTATCTACTATCTAGCGAAACCACAGCCAAGGGAACGGGCTTGGGAGAATCAGCGGGGAAAGAAGACCCTGTTGAGCTTGACTCTAGTCTGGCATTGTAAGGAGACATGAGAGGTGTAGCATAAGTGGGAGATCGTTCGCGCGATCGTCGCTGAAAAACCACTACTTTCATTGTTTCATTACTTACTCGGTTGGGCGGAAGCGGTGCGCGGTCGATTATATCGGCGGGCGCACGGTGTTTCGTTCCAAGCGTGCAGAGTGGCGACGTGGCGGCAACGCTCGTCGCCGTACAACTCCCGCGTGATCCGGTTCGAGGACACTGCCAGGCGGGTAGTTTGACTGGGGCGGTACATCTGTCAAAGAATAACGCAGGTGTCCTAAGGCCAGCTCAGCGAGGACAGAAACCTCGCGTGGAGCAAAAGGGCAAAAGCTGGCTTGATCCAGATGTTCAGTACGCATAGGGACTGCGAAAGCACGGCCTATCGATCCTTTAGTATAAAGAGTTTTTAGCAAGAGGTGCCAGAAAAGTTACCACAGGGATAACTGGCTTGTGGCAGCCAAGCGTTCATAGCGACGTTGCTTTTTGATCCTTCGATGTCGGCTCTTCCTATCATTGCGAAGCAAAATTCGCCAAGCGTTGGATTGTTCACCCATCAAAAGGGAACGTGAGCTGGGTTTAGACCGTCGTGAGACAGGTTAGTTTTACCCTACTGATGGCTTGTCGTTGCGATAGTAATACTGCTCAGTACGAGAGGAACCGCAGTTTCGGACATTTGGTTCATGCACTCGGCCGAGCGGCCGGTGGTGCGAAGCTACCATCCGCGGGATTATGCCTGAACGCCTCTAAGGCCGAAGCCAGCCTAGCCGAATCCGGCAAGGATATGCTCACTGTGGAGCCCCGAGAGTCGGGAGGCTCTAAACAATGTGACTTTACTAGTCGCGCTTCACCTCGTGAGGTGCGACGTCGAAGCCCATTTGGATCGCGGAGATCGATGCTGTCCGTTTAACGCGTGCATCACGGCTCCGAAGGTCCGAATCTACCTCAGTTCGATGTCGGGGCTCGGAATAGTCTGTAGACGACTTCCGTTCCTGGCGGGGTGTTGTGCTCGGTAGAGCAGCGTCGTGCTGCGATCTGTTGAGACTCAGCCCTACGCCAGGTGATTCGTCCGAGGACGATGATGATATATTGTTGTATATAACGCGCGCAGCAGTGTGCGTTATATACAATATTATATACACGCACACATACGCGAACCGCGATGGTGTACGGTCGCGTTATAACACGAACACTCTCTGCTACAGTCTCTCTCTCTCTCTCTCTCTCTCTCTCTCTCTCTCTGTGTGTGTGTGTCGACCAACTTCGACAACGAGAAAACGAGAGAGAAAAAAAAAAAAAAATTAAAAATTTATAGGCGCGCGCGTAGCTCGATCTTTCATGTTGTGGGGCAATTTAATACACGAACCGAATAAACATCTAATACACTCGCTACACGCTCGCATGCGCATGCGCAGCCCGCGCGCTTTTAATACACGAACCAACCGCAGCGAGGTCTCATTGCATTGTTATGACGATGATGAATAATAAATAGCGTTATATAACCTCAAATCATTATACATACATACATACATACATACATACATACATACATACATACATAATAATAATAATATAACTCACCTTCATTTATTTTCCCCCGAGTTGTCCGAGTTGAGAGGTTTTCTCGCCCTCAAAGCGTGTGAGGGTGATGAAACTCACCCCAAGCTGAAAACATAAGTTTCGTTGCAACTTGCACTTGACTTAATTTTGTCGGCCGCCGCGTCACCCTTCTGCCCTCTCGGTGTCACTGAAAATCAGAACAGAACCAGAATTAATGTTTTGCCTTTTTTTTTTTTTTGGGACTGCGGTACGAAGGGGAACGGCGACGGGGGAGGGGGAGGGGGGGGGGGGGTGATAAGACCGGGGAGGGGGGGGGGTGCTCGCATGCACCCCCTCCTGCAATCAATATACGATCACACAATGACGCACCATAGCACTACCTCTACCCTCCCCCCCCCCCTCCCCTTAATCACCCACCGCCCCCTTGAACCCCTTTGCTCCCCCTCTCCCTCCCCGTCTACCCGCTATCACTGTAATAATACCCTGCCGATCCGACTACTGAAAAAACCCTCCTATATTCAGCAAATTAAGCCCCCCCCCCCCCCGCTCCCCCCTCCCCTCTTGGCCTGGGGGGGGGTGAGGGGTGAGACGTCGGAGGTCTGGGTAATTGTGTCATCGACAGGACAAAAACAAAATCCTGCTCGTCGAACACACATATGTATATTATTATGTACACACACACACGGCGAAACGCGCAAACCCGACGACACAGACTCTACGATTTGACATATGTGTACAGCGGTGCGATCGTCATTTGTTTCACGACAAACGACGATCGGCGGCGAGTGCGAGCGCGAGATAGAGCTGTTTCACAACATAGAGTCAGTCTCCGTCGTTTGTTTGTGTCTCACTTCGGCGACTCGACTCTGTGTTGTTGACGGGCGGCGGGCGCGCATCATCACGAAAAACACATATATATGCACCCCGAAAGAAATCAAAAAAAAAAGGTGTGCATATATATATGTGTTATAATCGTCTACGAATTGGACTGTGTGCTAGTGTTGTCATGTGTGTTTCTACTCTACACAGCAACATATGTGCACACACGAAGTAGTTGTACGATTATCACGAGTAGAGAGTGATGTATGTGCTTGACCGCGGCGGAGTGCTTTCGACGCGACGAATAAAATCTTTGCTATAAGAAAACACTCTCTCGACTCTCGTTCGTGTACCGTCCGTGAGTGTGCATTCGTTCGTTCGTTCGTTCGTTCGTTTGTTCGTTCGTTCGTTCGTTCGTTCGTGCGCCGCCGCTGTGCAGGCTAGGGCGACAACGCGTTCTTATTCGTTGTCGCTCTGTCATAAATATTTATCATCACTCTCGTTTGTTCGATAATAGAGAGTACGAGAAAGAGACGCTAGACTTTGCTACCTATGTATATATGTAATAAAGTCGCGTCGTTACAGACAGACAGGACGACTCGACTATCGTCGTCGTCGTCGTCGTCGTCGTCGTCGTCGTCGTCTCTCGTATTCTCTCGGATAAAACGAGAGAGATAGATGAATCTCTTTAACTGTGTGGGCCGACGGACCGTTGTGTATGCACGAGTCCGTATAGAATCGAAGCGGTCCCGAGAAAAATTATACTTACACCTCTATCTAGCGAGGCATTACTCTATAGACACCGGGCGGAATCGTGATTGTTTCACATCCGTATTGTGTTAAACGTTTTTTTAAATAAAATGTGAACGCGTCTCGGTACGAACGTTCCCAATTGGGGCCACGTCAGTGTGTCCTGAAAATGCAGGCGGGCAGCGGACGTTTGACGTGTTTGAGATACAACCGTTTCAAACGTTCGCCCGTCGGCGACCCCAAACTCTCTATGTGCGCACAACACTACATATATTTATTTACATGTGCGTGTTGTGTGTACGTTTTACAGAGCTCGCCCGTAACGCGTCGGCGTGATCTAGGATCGTCGACGCGCGGGATCGACGGAGTGCGCGCTACGAGCGCGTGTTCTATTCGATAGCTCCCTGGTTGATCCTGCCAGTAGTTATATGCTTGTCTCAAAGATTAAGCCATGCATGTCTCAGTGCAAGCCGTATTAAGGCGATACCGCGAATGGCTCAATATATCAGTTTTGGTTCCTTAGATCTTACTCAGTTACTTGGATAACTGTGGTAATTCTAGAGCTAATACATGCAATCAGAACTCTGACCAGTGATGGGATGAGTGCTTTTATTAGATCAAAACCAATCGACGGAGGGCCCCGCGTCTGAAGTCGTTAATTTTGATGAATCTGGATAACTTTTGCCGATCGCATGGTCCAGTACCGGCGACGCATCTTTCAAATGTCTGCCTTATCAACTTTCGATGGTAGTTTCTGCGACTACCATGGTTGTCACGGGTAACGGGGAATCAGGGTTCGATTCCGGAGAGGGAGCCTGAGAAACGGCTACCACATCCAAGGAAGGCAGCAGGCGCGCAAATTACCCACTCCCGGCACGGGGAGGTAGTGACGAAAAATAACGATACGGGACTCTTACGAGGCCTCGTAATCGGAATGAGTACACTTTAAATATTTTAACGAGGAACAATTGGAGGGCAAGTCTGGTGCCAGCAGCCGCGGTAATTCCAGCTCCAATAGCGTATACTAAAATTGTTGCGGTTAAAAAGCTCGTAGTTGCATTTGTGCGCCGCGCTGTCGGTGCACCGCATCCGCGGTGATACTGACACGTCTGCGGAGCATATCGTCGGTGAGCCGGCGGTAATACGCCGGTTCAATATCAAAATCCTATCGCGGTGCTCTTCGGTGAGTGTCGAGGTGGGCCGACAATTTTACTTTGAACAAATTAGAGTGCTCAAAGCGGGCTCAAAATGCTGCTTGAATATTTCGTGCATGGAATAATAGAATATGA
>NC_134775.1:1157123-1159623 GCF_050436995.1 Anticarsia gemmatalis | reverse complement strand
TTATAATCGTCTACGAATTGGACTGTGTGCTAGTGTTGTCATGTGTGTTTCTACTCTACACAGCAACATATGTGCACACACGAAGTAGTTGTACGATTATCACGAGTAGAGAGTGATGTATGTGCTTGACCGCGGCGGAGTGCTTTCGACGCGACGAATAAAATCTTTGCTATAAGAAAACACTCTCTCGACTCTCGTTCGTGTACCGTCCGTGAGTGTGCATTCGTTCGTTCGTTCGTTCGTTCGTTTGTTCGTTCGTTCGTTCGTTCGTTCGTGCGCCGCCGCTGTGCAGGCTAGGGCGACAACGCGTTCTTATTCGTTGTCGCTCTGTCATAAATATTTATCATCACTCTCGTTTGTTCGATAATAGAGAGTACGAGAAAGAGACGCTAGACTTTGCTACCTATGTATATATGTAATAAAGTCGCGTCGTTACAGACAGACAGGACGACTCGACTATCGTCGTCGTCGTCGTCGTCGTCGTCGTCGTCGTCGTCTCTCGTATTCTCTCGGATAAAACGAGAGAGATAGATGAATCTCTTTAACTGTGTGGGCCGACGGACCGTTGTGTATGCACGAGTCCGTATAGAATCGAAGCGGTCCCGAGAAAAATTATACTTACACCTCTATCTAGCGAGGCATTACTCTATAGACACCGGGCGGAATCGTGATTGTTTCACATCCGTATTGTGTTAAACGTTTTTTTAAATAAAATGTGAACGCGTCTCGGTACGAACGTTCCCAATTGGGGCCACGTCAGTGTGTCCTGAAAATGCAGGCGGGCAGCGGACGTTTGACGTGTTTGAGATACAACCGTTTCAAACGTTCGCCCGTCGGCGACCCCAAACTCTCTATGTGCGCACAACACTACATATATTTATTTACATGTGCGTGTTGTGTGTACGTTTTACAGAGCTCGCCCGTAACGCGTCGGCGTGATCTAGGATCGTCGACGCGCGGGATCGACGGAGTGCGCGCTACGAGCGCGTGTTCTATTCGATAGCTCCCTGGTTGATCCTGCCAGTAGTTATATGCTTGTCTCAAAGATTAAGCCATGCATGTCTCAGTGCAAGCCGTATTAAGGCGATACCGCGAATGGCTCAATATATCAGTTTTGGTTCCTTAGATCTTACTCAGTTACTTGGATAACTGTGGTAATTCTAGAGCTAATACATGCAATCAGAACTCTGACCAGTGATGGGATGAGTGCTTTTATTAGATCAAAACCAATCGACGGAGGGCCCCGCGTCTGAAGTCGTTAATTTTGATGAATCTGGATAACTTTTGCCGATCGCATGGTCCAGTACCGGCGACGCATCTTTCAAATGTCTGCCTTATCAACTTTCGATGGTAGTTTCTGCGACTACCATGGTTGTCACGGGTAACGGGGAATCAGGGTTCGATTCCGGAGAGGGAGCCTGAGAAACGGCTACCACATCCAAGGAAGGCAGCAGGCGCGCAAATTACCCACTCCCGGCACGGGGAGGTAGTGACGAAAAATAACGATACGGGACTCTTACGAGGCCTCGTAATCGGAATGAGTACACTTTAAATATTTTAACGAGGAACAATTGGAGGGCAAGTCTGGTGCCAGCAGCCGCGGTAATTCCAGCTCCAATAGCGTATACTAAAATTGTTGCGGTTAAAAAGCTCGTAGTTGCATTTGTGCGCCGCGCTGTCGGTGCACCGCATCCGCGGTGATACTGACACGTCTGCGGAGCATATCGTCGGTGAGCCGGCGGTAATACGCCGGTTCAATATCAAAATCCTATCGCGGTGCTCTTCGGTGAGTGTCGAGGTGGGCCGACAATTTTACTTTGAACAAATTAGAGTGCTCAAAGCGGGCTCAAAATGCTGCTTGAATATTTCGTGCATGGAATAATAGAATATGATCTCGGTTCTATTTTGTTGGTTTTCAGAACTCCGAGGTAATGATTAATAGGGATAACTGGGGGCATTCGTATTGCGACGTTAGAGGTGAAATTCTTGGATCGTCGCAAGACGAACATCAGCGAAAGCATTTGCCAAAGGTGTTTTCATCAATCAAGAACGAAAGTTAGAGGTTCGAAGGCGATTAGATACCGCCCTAGTTCTAACCGTAAATATGTCATCTAGCGATCCGCCGACGTTACTACAATGGCTCGGCGGGCAGCTTCCGGGAAACCAAAGATTTTGGACTCCGGGGGGAGTATGGTTGCAAAGCTGAAACTTAAAGGAATTGACGGAAGGGCACCACCAGGAGTGGAGCCTGCGGCTTAATTTGACTCAACACGGGAAATCTCACCAGGCCCGGACACCGGAAGGATTGACAGATTAACAGCTCTTTCTTGATTCGGTGGGTGGTGGTGCATGGCCGTTCTTAGTTGGTGGAGCGATTTGTCTGGTTAATTCCGGTAACGAACGAGACTCTAGCCTGCTAAATAGGCGTCGTCATTTAGGTGTGCGTGGCTCCGTCACGCAACTCACTGGCGACGTATTAAAATTCTTCTTAGAGGGACCG
>NC_134775.1:1147123-1149623 GCF_050436995.1 Anticarsia gemmatalis | reverse complement strand
ATACTTACACCTCTATCTAGCGAGGCATTACTCTATAGACACCGGGCGGAATCGTGATTGTTTCACATCCGTATTGTGTTAAACGTTTTTTTAAATAAAATGTGAACGCGTCTCGGTACGAACGTTCCCAATTGGGGCCACGTCAGTGTGTCCTGAAAATGCAGGCGGGCAGCGGACGTTTGACGTGTTTGAGATACAACCGTTTCAAACGTTCGCCCGTCGGCGACCCCAAACTCTCTATGTGCGCACAACACTACATATATTTATTTACATGTGCGTGTTGTGTGTACGTTTTACAGAGCTCGCCCGTAACGCGTCGGCGTGATCTAGGATCGTCGACGCGCGGGATCGACGGAGTGCGCGCTACGAGCGCGTGTTCTATTCGATAGCTCCCTGGTTGATCCTGCCAGTAGTTATATGCTTGTCTCAAAGATTAAGCCATGCATGTCTCAGTGCAAGCCGTATTAAGGCGATACCGCGAATGGCTCAATATATCAGTTTTGGTTCCTTAGATCTTACTCAGTTACTTGGATAACTGTGGTAATTCTAGAGCTAATACATGCAATCAGAACTCTGACCAGTGATGGGATGAGTGCTTTTATTAGATCAAAACCAATCGACGGAGGGCCCCGCGTCTGAAGTCGTTAATTTTGATGAATCTGGATAACTTTTGCCGATCGCATGGTCCAGTACCGGCGACGCATCTTTCAAATGTCTGCCTTATCAACTTTCGATGGTAGTTTCTGCGACTACCATGGTTGTCACGGGTAACGGGGAATCAGGGTTCGATTCCGGAGAGGGAGCCTGAGAAACGGCTACCACATCCAAGGAAGGCAGCAGGCGCGCAAATTACCCACTCCCGGCACGGGGAGGTAGTGACGAAAAATAACGATACGGGACTCTTACGAGGCCTCGTAATCGGAATGAGTACACTTTAAATATTTTAACGAGGAACAATTGGAGGGCAAGTCTGGTGCCAGCAGCCGCGGTAATTCCAGCTCCAATAGCGTATACTAAAATTGTTGCGGTTAAAAAGCTCGTAGTTGCATTTGTGCGCCGCGCTGTCGGTGCACCGCATCCGCGGTGATACTGACACGTCTGCGGAGCATATCGTCGGTGAGCCGGCGGTAATACGCCGGTTCAATATCAAAATCCTATCGCGGTGCTCTTCGGTGAGTGTCGAGGTGGGCCGACAATTTTACTTTGAACAAATTAGAGTGCTCAAAGCGGGCTCAAAATGCTGCTTGAATATTTCGTGCATGGAATAATAGAATATGATCTCGGTTCTATTTTGTTGGTTTTCAGAACTCCGAGGTAATGATTAATAGGGATAACTGGGGGCATTCGTATTGCGACGTTAGAGGTGAAATTCTTGGATCGTCGCAAGACGAACATCAGCGAAAGCATTTGCCAAAGGTGTTTTCATCAATCAAGAACGAAAGTTAGAGGTTCGAAGGCGATTAGATACCGCCCTAGTTCTAACCGTAAATATGTCATCTAGCGATCCGCCGACGTTACTACAATGGCTCGGCGGGCAGCTTCCGGGAAACCAAAGATTTTGGACTCCGGGGGGAGTATGGTTGCAAAGCTGAAACTTAAAGGAATTGACGGAAGGGCACCACCAGGAGTGGAGCCTGCGGCTTAATTTGACTCAACACGGGAAATCTCACCAGGCCCGGACACCGGAAGGATTGACAGATTAACAGCTCTTTCTTGATTCGGTGGGTGGTGGTGCATGGCCGTTCTTAGTTGGTGGAGCGATTTGTCTGGTTAATTCCGGTAACGAACGAGACTCTAGCCTGCTAAATAGGCGTCGTCATTTAGGTGTGCGTGGCTCCGTCACGCAACTCACTGGCGACGTATTAAAATTCTTCTTAGAGGGACCGGCGGCTTCGAGCCGCACGAGATTGAGCAATAACAGGTCTGTGATGCCCTTAGATGTCCTGGGCCGCACGCGCGCTACACTGAAGGAATCAGCATGTTCTCCCTGGCCTAGAGGCCCGGGCAACCCGCTGAAACTCCTTCGTGCTGGGGATTGGGGTTTGCAATTATCCCCCATAAACGAGGAATTCCTAGTAAGCGCGAGTCATAAGCTCGCGTTGATTACGTCCCTGCCCTTTGTACACACCGCCCGTCGCTACTACCGATTGAATGATTTAGTGAGGTCTTCGGACCGACACGCGGTGGCTTCACGGCCGTCGGCGTTGCTGGGAAGTTGACCAAACTTGATCATTTAGAGGAAGTAAAAGTCGTAACAAGGTTTCCGTAGGGGAACCTGCGGAAGGATCATTAACGTGTTGTCGTTGTTGTCGTCGCGCTGTTTTTGTTGTCGTTGTGCACACACACACACGATGAACGATGATGGACGATGATGGTGATGATAATATTTATATATCCTAAACACCCAAAACTCAAAAAAAAGAGACTCTGTTCGACGGTGGGTGGCGCATCTCGCGCCGCCACCCGACGAACGTATCTCGCGTCGCGCTCGTCGTAACTT
>NC_134775.1:1132123-1142123 GCF_050436995.1 Anticarsia gemmatalis | reverse complement strand
GACTCATAGTCCAGACGGCCTCTGCCAAGGAGGCGGAGGCGCTCCGCGCAGCGGTACCGCCCACACTGAAGACCGCGGAGCCTCGCACTCGCCGCCCCCTAGTCGCGCTGGTCGGCGTGGACGCCGGCCTCAAGCCAGACGAGCTCCTGGCCCACCTGCTGGAGCAGAACCCACTCGGGTGCAGCAATGTAACGGAGGTAAGGGAAAAAATTAAACCCCTCTTCAGCAGGTCCAGGAGAGGAGACCGCCGTACCTGGTTCTGCGAGTGCGCGGCAGACATGCGGCGCCACCTAATCGAGATGGGGAAGGTGTACGTGGGCTGGGACGTGGTGGAGGTCAACGACCACATCGGTGTGACCTGCTGCAGACGCTGCCAAATGTTCGGGCACCCCGAAAAGTACTGCAAGGCTCCTAGAATGCGTTGCGGTAAGTGCGGCGAGGAGGGGCACAAGACGGAGGAGTGCCAGGGGACGACCCAGGTGTGCGCCACCTGCAAGCAGTTGGGACGCAAGGACCACGCGCAGCACCGGACCAACAGCAGGGAGTGCCCTGCCCGTCGGCACGCAGAGGACCGTGCCGTGGCCAACACTAACTATGGCCAATTTTAGGGTAGGCCAAATCAACCTGCAGGGTTCCGCGGTGGCAACAGCAGAGCTGCCCGCCATCGCGGGGGGACTGGGGCTGGACGTGGTTCTTGTCCAAGAACCATACTCCATGCTTCAGCCCTCCACCACCGCGGCCCGGGGACCGCACCTCATCACTGCAGCGGCGGGAGGCAAGAGCGGCGTCATGCTCCTGCGCCGAGACATCACGGTCACCTTCCTGACGCACATCAGCACCAGCCACTGCACAGTGTGCAGGCTGGAGTCTCCGGGCAACAGTGTCTACGTGGTGAGCGCATACTTCCAGTACTCGGACGACATCGACACTCACCTGCATCACCTATCCATGGTACTGGACACCCTGCGAGGAGAACGAGTACTGGTCGGCGCGGATACCAACGCGCACTCTCCCATGTGGCACTGCTCGCCCCGGAACTACCACGGCAGAGGCCACGACGTCCTGCATCGCCGGCAGTCCATGGAGGACTTCATCCACAGCCGGCAACTCACTGTGGTCAACGCGCCGGGGGAGCCCCCCACCTTCAGCACCGCGAATGGGTCCTCCAACATCGACCTGACCCTCACCACGGGAGGGGTGCACGTGAGCCACTGGCGAGTGCACGCCGACGTCAGCAGCAGCGACCATCGCCTCATCACTTTTTTAATAGCAGGTTCGAACGCCCGCACGAACGCCGCTGCGACCAAGCCTGCGGAGGAAGAACCGAGGAGATACCGAGAGCGCGGTGCAAACTGGAAACAATTCCAGGCGGTGATCCATCTGCGAACGGGAAGGCTCGACTTTAACAAGCCCGCTGAACAGGTATGCAGATCCTTCACTGACATTATAACCAAATCTTGTATGGAACACCTAGGTACATGTAGCGAACGGAAGCGTGAAAGAGGATATGAATGGTGGAATCCAGCCCTCGACGCTGCGAGGAAGCTGTGCAACAGGGCCAGGAAGTCGTGGCAACAGTCGCGCCGTAGGGGCTCTGCTCTCGTCGAGCAGGACAAGCGACACTACTCGCAGTGCCGCAGTAGGTACAGGGGAATGATGGAGAAGGCGCAGTCCGACTTCTTTCGCGAACTAGCCGGCACGGGCAACCGCGATCCTTGGGGGCTGGCCTACCGAGTGGCCAGCGGTAGATTCCGCCCACCGGCGAACGTTATCAACGGCACGAAGTTCGCGGAAGGATTCGCGGGGGACGCGCGGACCGCAATGCGCTCACTGGTCTCGGCTCTCTGCCCAGACGATAACGTCTCAAAGGACTCTCTCTACCACCGCCAAGTGCGACTGCTTGCGGCCTGCGCCCCCCAAAGTCCTAATGCGCCTCCTCCGTCACAGCAGACTGTGAAGAACATAGTATGGGCGCTGCCCAACACTGCTCCGGGTATCGACGGTGTAACTGCCCGCATCGTAAAAAATGTGTGGCACGCAGCTGGCTCCGAGCTAACGCGCATGTTCGGCCTATGCGTCGAGGAGGGGACCTTTCCTGATGCGTGGAAGGACGGGAGGCTGATCGCTCTGCCGAAAGGCAACGATCGACCGCTGACCGATCCTAAAGCGTATCGCCCCATCACGCTCCTTCCGGTTCTGGGCAAAATCCTTGAGCGGGTTATACTACATTGCGCACCCACCATCTCACGCAGCATCTCCTCATGTCAGCACGGGTTCACTCGCGGACGCTCCACGCTAACGGCTCTGCACTCTCTCCAGGAGTCAGTCCACAACAGCCCAAGCAAGTACGTGCAAGCGGTATTCTTGGATATCTCTGGTGCATTCGACAACGCATGGTGGCCCATGATTCTGCTTAAGGCAAAGAACTCAGGCTGTCCGCCCAACATCTACAGGATGTTGGTTGCTTACTTCACTAGACGCCGCGTTGGGTTCTTCGTCGGCGGCGAAATCGTGTGGAAACAATCAACTATGGGATGCCCGCAGGGCTCAGTCTTGGGTCCCTCTCTGTGGAACCTCCTTATGGACGATTTGTTTCGGCTGCCATACCCGAACGGAGTACAGCTGGTCGCGTACGCGGACGATGTAACGATACTCATTGAGTCCAACTCACGGGCCGGCATCGAGGCATCGGCCTCATGCGCCATGGCGCTAATTGAAGCATGGGGCGAACGCAACCGCCTGGGCTTCTCCCCCTCCAAGTCATACTCCCTGACCATGAAGGGGAAGATGCCCGGGCGTCCGCCAACCATCAGACTCAATGGGGTCTCAGTCAAAAGCGTGACTTCGACCAAGGTTCTGGGTGTGGTAATCGACACAAACCTGAGCTTTCGGGAACATGCTCTGTCCATAGGCGAGCGCGCCGCAGCAGCGTTCGGGAAAATGTCGCGTGTCTCCGCCTCATCCTGGGGAATCCGGTACAGAGCTTTAAAAGTCCTGTACCGCGGCACATACGTCGCGACGATCACATACGCGGCCGGATGCTGGTGGAGGCGCACGACCACTTACATGGTGAGAAGCGCGCTGACACGCACGCAGAGACCAGCACTAATACTGCTGACCAAGGCGTACCGCACTACGAGCTCAGCCGCACTGCCCGTCCTGGCAGGCGTTCTTCCAGCGCACCTCGAGGTAGCCCGTGCTGGTAGGATCGACGACATACGACACCTGCCTCGTGATGAGTTCAGAGCCGGATGCAAAATTATCGCACAGGAGACTGTTGCCTCCTGGCAACAGATTTGGGAAGGTGAGGAAAAGGGTAGGGAACTCCATCGGTACTTCCCGGACGTGTCGGCCAGACTTGAGGCAACTTGGGTCGAACCGGACTATCAAGTCTCACAGTTACTGACCGGGCATGGGTGTTTTAGGAATCGTCTGCACGCCCTAGGGTTAAGTAACGAAAGCGGATGTTACTGCGGCGATGCAGACGAAACTCTACATCACGCATTGTGGGAGTGTCGTCTATACTCCGAGTTTAGGGACCAGCTGTTGAATGGGATCACTCGACTGGAGGAGGGACCGGTGTACTACCGCGACCTCGTCAACTCCGAGGGAAACTTCCGCAGGTTTAGGACCTTCGCGCACCAGTGGCACAAAATAAGAGCCAGCCTAGAGGCCCTGCAAAGACAAGCGGTACAGCCAGGCGACGAAGTCAGCCGTAAATTGTGACGTCTTCCGCAAAAGGCGGTGGGACCGCAAGATAGTAGACGGCTGCCCTAGAAAGGGGAGAGTGCCTTCCGGGACAAGTTTGTAGGGAGTGAAGAAGTGCGCGTCGGAAAGAGCAAACGCAAGTACGACGCGCATCTCCCATGATTCGGTCCAAATAGCCGGACGGCTGGAGGGACCATGAGGAGGTGGTGGGATTGTCCCTATCTACTATCTAGCGAAACCACAGCCAAGGGAACGGGCTTGGGAGAATCAGCGGGGAAAGAAGACCCTGTTGAGCTTGACTCTAGTCTGGCATTGTAAGGAGACATGAGAGGTGTAGCATAAGTGGGAGATCGTTCGCGCGATCGTCGCTGAAAAACCACTACTTTCATTGTTTCATTACTTACTCGGTTGGGCGGAAGCGGTGCGCGGTCGATTATATCGGCGGGCGCACGGTGTTTCGTTCCAAGCGTGCAGAGTGGCGACGTGGCGGCAACGCTCGTCGCCGTACAACTCCCGCGTGATCCGGTTCGAGGACACTGCCAGGCGGGTAGTTTGACTGGGGCGGTACATCTGTCAAAGAATAACGCAGGTGTCCTAAGGCCAGCTCAGCGAGGACAGAAACCTCGCGTGGAGCAAAAGGGCAAAAGCTGGCTTGATCCAGATGTTCAGTACGCATAGGGACTGCGAAAGCACGGCCTATCGATCCTTTAGTATAAAGAGTTTTTAGCAAGAGGTGCCAGAAAAGTTACCACAGGGATAACTGGCTTGTGGCAGCCAAGCGTTCATAGCGACGTTGCTTTTTGATCCTTCGATGTCGGCTCTTCCTATCATTGCGAAGCAAAATTCGCCAAGCGTTGGATTGTTCACCCATCAAAAGGGAACGTGAGCTGGGTTTAGACCGTCGTGAGACAGGTTAGTTTTACCCTACTGATGGCTTGTCGTTGCGATAGTAATACTGCTCAGTACGAGAGGAACCGCAGTTTCGGACATTTGGTTCATGCACTCGGCCGAGCGGCCGGTGGTGCGAAGCTACCATCCGCGGGATTATGCCTGAACGCCTCTAAGGCCGAAGCCAGCCTAGCCGAATCCGGCAAGGATATGCTCACTGTGGAGCCCCGAGAGTCGGGAGGCTCTAAACAATGTGACTTTACTAGTCGCGCTTCACCTCGTGAGGTGCGACGTCGAAGCCCATTTGGATCGCGGAGATCGATGCTGTCCGTTTAACGCGTGCATCACGGCTCCGAAGGTCCGAATCTACCTCAGTTCGATGTCGGGGCTCGGAATAGTCTGTAGACGACTTCCGTTCCTGGCGGGGTGTTGTGCTCGGTAGAGCAGCGTCGTGCTGCGATCTGTTGAGACTCAGCCCTACGCCAGGTGATTCGTCCGAGGACGATGATGATATATTGTTGTATATAACGCGCGCAGCAGTGTGCGTTATATACAATATTATATACACGCACACATACGCGAACCGCGATGGTGTACGGTCGCGTTATAACACGAACACTCTCTGCTACAGTCTCTCTCTCTCTCTCTCTCTCTCTCTGTGTGTGTGTGTCGACCAACTTCGACAACGAGAAAACGAGAGAGAAAAAAAAAAAAAAATTAAAAATTTATAGGCGCGCGCGTAGCTCGATCTTTCATGTTGTGGGGCAATTTAATACACGAACCGAATAAACATCTAATACACTCGCTACACGCTCGCATGCGCATGCGCAGCCCGCGCGCTTTTAATACACGAACCAACCGCAGCGAGGTCTCATTGCATTGTTATGACGATGATGAATAATAAATAGCGTTATATAACCTCAAATCATTATACATACATACATACATACATACATACATACATACATACATAATAATAATAATATAACTCACCTTCATTTATTTTCCCCCGAGTTGTCCGAGTTGAGAGGTTTTCTCGCCCTCAAAGCGTGTGAGGGTGATGAAACTCACCCCAAGCTGAAAACATAAGTTTCGTTGCAACTTGCACTTGACTTAATTTTGTCGGCCGCCGCGTCACCCTTCTGCCCTCTCGGTGTCACTGAAAATCAGAACAGAACCAGAATTAATGTTTTGCCTTTTTTTTTTTTTTGGGACTGCGGTACGAAGGGGAACGGCGACGGGGGAGGGGGAGGGGGGGGGGGTGATAAGACCGGGGAGGGGGGGGGGTGCTCGCATGCACCCCCTCCTGCAATCAATATACGATCACACAATGACGCACCATAGCACTACCTCTACCCTCCCCCCCCCCCTCCCCTTAATCACCCACCGCCCCCTTGAACCCCTTTGCTCCCCCTCTCCCTCCCCGTCTACCCGCTATCACTGTAATAATACCCTGCCGATCCGACTACTGAAAAAACCCTCCTATATTCAGCAAATTAAGCCCCCCCCCCCCCGCTCCCCCCTCCCCTCTTGGCCTGGGGGGGGGTGAGGGGTGAGACGTCGGAGGTCTGGGTAATTGTGTCATCGACAGGACAAAAACAAAATCCTGCTCGTCGAACACACATATGTATATTATTATGTACACACACACACGGCGAAACGCGCAAACCCGACGACACAGACTCTACGATTTGACATATGTGTACAGCGGTGTGATCGTCATTTGTTTCACGACAAACGACGATCGGCGGCGAGTGCGAGCGCGAGATAGAGCTGTTTCACAACATAGAGTCAGTCTCCGTCGTTTGTTTGTGTCTCACTTCGGCGACTCGACTCTGTGTTGTTGACGGGCGGCGGGCGCGCATCATCACGAAAAACACATATATATGCACCCCGAAAGAAATCAAAAAAAAAAGGTGTGCATATATATATGTGTTATAATCGTCTACGAATTGGACTGTGTGCTAGTGTTGTCATGTGTGTTTCTACTCTACACAGCAACATATGTGCACACACGAAGTAGTTGTACGATTATCACGAGTAGAGAGTGATGTATGTGCTTGACCGCGGCGGAGTGCTTTCGACGCGACGAATAAAATCTTTGCTATAAGAAAACACTCTCTCGACTCTCGTTCGTGTACCGTCCGTGAGTGTGCATTCGTTCGTTCGTTCGTTCGTTCGTTTGTTCGTTCGTTCGTTCGTTCGTTCGTGCGCCGCCGCTGTGCAGGCTAGGGCGACAACGCGTTCTTATTCGTTGTCGCTCTGTCATAAATATTTATCATCACTCTCGTTTGTTCGATAATAGAGAGTACGAGAAAGAGACGCTAGACTTTGCTACCTATGTATATATGTAATAAAGTCGCGTCGTTACAGACAGACAGGACGACTCGACTATCGTCGTCGTCGTCGTCGTCGTCGTCGTCGTCGTCGTCTCTCGTATTCTCTCGGATAAAACGAGAGAGATAGATGAATCTCTTTAACTGTGTGGGCCGACGGACCGTTGTGTATGCACGAGTCCGTATAGAATCGAAGCGGTCCCGAGAAAAATTATACTTACACCTCTATCTAGCGAGGCATTACTCTATAGACACCGGGCGGAATCGTGATTGTTTCACATCCGTATTGTGTTAAACGTTTTTTTAAATAAAATGTGAACGCGTCTCGGTACGAACGTTCCCAATTGGGGCCACGTCAGTGTGTCCTGAAAATGCAGGCGGGCAGCGGACGTTTGACGTGTTTGAGATACAACCGTTTCAAACGTTCGCCCGTCGGCGACCCCAAACTCTCTATGTGCGCACAACACTACATATATTTATTTACATGTGCGTGTTGTGTGTACGTTTTACAGAGCTCGCCCGTAACGCGTCGGCGTGATCTAGGATCGTCGACGCGCGGGATCGACGGAGTGCGCGCTACGAGCGCGTGTTCTATTCGATAGCTCCCTGGTTGATCCTGCCAGTAGTTATATGCTTGTCTCAAAGATTAAGCCATGCATGTCTCAGTGCAAGCCGTATTAAGGCGATACCGCGAATGGCTCAATATATCAGTTTTGGTTCCTTAGATCTTACTCAGTTACTTGGATAACTGTGGTAATTCTAGAGCTAATACATGCAATCAGAACTCTGACCAGTGATGGGATGAGTGCTTTTATTAGATCAAAACCAATCGACGGAGGGCCCCGCGTCTGAAGTCGTTAATTTTGATGAATCTGGATAACTTTTGCCGATCGCATGGTCCAGTACCGGCGACGCATCTTTCAAATGTCTGCCTTATCAACTTTCGATGGTAGTTTCTGCGACTACCATGGTTGTCACGGGTAACGGGGAATCAGGGTTCGATTCCGGAGAGGGAGCCTGAGAAACGGCTACCACATCCAAGGAAGGCAGCAGGCGCGCAAATTACCCACTCCCGGCACGGGGAGGTAGTGACGAAAAATAACGATACGGGACTCTTACGAGGCCTCGTAATCGGAATGAGTACACTTTAAATATTTTAACGAGGAACAATTGGAGGGCAAGTCTGGTGCCAGCAGCCGCGGTAATTCCAGCTCCAATAGCGTATACTAAAATTGTTGCGGTTAAAAAGCTCGTAGTTGCATTTGTGCGCCGCGCTGTCGGTGCACCGCATCCGCGGTGATACTGACACGTCTGCGGAGCATATCGTCGGTGAGCCGGCGGTAATACGCCGGTTCAATATCAAAATCCTATCGCGGTGCTCTTCGGTGAGTGTCGAGGTGGGCCGACAATTTTACTTTGAACAAATTAGAGTGCTCAAAGCGGGCTCAAAATGCTGCTTGAATATTTCGTGCATGGAATAATAGAATATGATCTCGGTTCTATTTTGTTGGTTTTCAGAACTCCGAGGTAATGATTAATAGGGATAACTGGGGGCATTCGTATTGCGACGTTAGAGGTGAAATTCTTGGATCGTCGCAAGACGAACATCAGCGAAAGCATTTGCCAAAGGTGTTTTCATCAATCAAGAACGAAAGTTAGAGGTTCGAAGGCGATTAGATACCGCCCTAGTTCTAACCGTAAATATGTCATCTAGCGATCCGCCGACGTTACTACAATGGCTCGGCGGGCAGCTTCCGGGAAACCAAAGATTTTGGACTCCGGGGGGAGTATGGTTGCAAAGCTGAAACTTAAAGGAATTGACGGAAGGGCACCACCAGGAGTGGAGCCTGCGGCTTAATTTGACTCAACACGGGAAATCTCACCAGGCCCGGACACCGGAAGGATTGACAGATTAACAGCTCTTTCTTGATTCGGTGGGTGGTGGTGCATGGCCGTTCTTAGTTGGTGGAGCGATTTGTCTGGTTAATTCCGGTAACGAACGAGACTCTAGCCTGCTAAATAGGCGTCGTCATTTAGGTGTGCGTGGCTCCGTCACGCAACTCACTGGCGACGTATTAAAATTCTTCTTAGAGGGACCGGCGGCTTCGAGCCGCACGAGATTGAGCAATAACAGGTCTGTGATGCCCTTAGATGTCCTGGGCCGCACGCGCGCTACACTGAAGGAATCAGCATGTTCTCCCTGGCCTAGAGGCCCGGGCAACCCGCTGAAACTCCTTCGTGCTGGGGATTGGGGTTTGCAATTATCCCCCATAAACGAGGAATTCCTAGTAAGCGCGAGTCATAAGCTCGCGTTGATTACGTCCCTGCCCTTTGTACACACCGCCCGTCGCTACTACCGATTGAATGATTTAGTGAGGTCTTCGGACCGACACGCGGTGGCTTCACGGCCGTCGGCGTTGCTGGGAAGTTGACCAAACTTGATCATTTAGAGGAAGTAAAAGTCGTAACAAGGTTTCCGTAGGGGAACCTGCGGAAGGATCATTAACGTGTTGTCGTTGTTGTCGTCGCGCTGTTTTTGTTGTCGTTGTGCACACACACACACGATGAACGATGATGGACGATGATGGTGATGATAATATTTATATATCCTAAACACCCAAAACTCAAAAAAAAGAGACTCTGTTCGACGGTGGGTGGCGCATCTCGCGCCGCCACCCGACGAACGTATCTCGCGTCGCGCTCGTCGTAACTTCAACGTAGACTGGTATACAAATCCGCTACCACGAGTTGATACCTCGACGAGAGCGCTCGTCAATCGAACGCACATAACGAGAACACGCGAGAGCGTCATTGTTGCGGTAGGCGCGCTTGTATCGCGTGTCGTGTATCGTTATACCACAAACATAATATACATAATATATGTATGTAACATTTGTAACTTGTAACATTTAACACACACAATATTATCCATGCGGTAATGGTGTAAAAACTATTACCCTGGACGGTGGATCACTTGGCTCGCGGGTCGATGAAGAACGCAGTTAACTGCGCGTCATAGTGTGAACTGCAGGACACATTTGAACATCGACATTTCGAACGCACATTGC
>NC_134775.1:1122123-1127123 GCF_050436995.1 Anticarsia gemmatalis | reverse complement strand
TGTCCGAGTTGAGAGGTTTTCTCGCCCTCAAAGCGTGTGAGGGTGATGAAACTCACCCCAAGCTGAAAACATAAGTTTCGTTGCAACTTGCACTTGACTTAATTTTGTCGGCCGCCGCGTCACCCTTCTGCCCTCTCGGTGTCACTGAAAATCAGAACAGAACCAGAATTAATGTTTTGCCTTTTTTTTTTTTTTGGGACTGCGGTACGAAGGGGAACGGCGACGGGGGAGGGGGAGGGGGGGGGGGGGTGATAAGACCGGGGAGGGGGGGGGGTGCTCGCATGCACCCCCTCCTGCAATCAATATACGATCACACAATGACGCACCATAGCACTACCTCTACCCTCCCCCCCCCCCTCCCCTTAATCACCCACCGCCCCCTTGAACCCCTTTGCTCCCCCTCTCCCTCCCCGTCTACCCGCTATCACTGTAATAATACCCTGCCGATCCGACTACTGAAAAAACCCTCCTATATTCAGCAAATTAAGCCCCCCCCCCCCCCGCTCCCCCCTCCCCTCTTGGCCTGGGGGGGGGTGAGGGGTGAGACGTCGGAGGTCTGGGTAATTGTGTCATCGACAGGACAAAAACAAAATCCTGCTCGTCGAACACACATATGTATATTATTATGTACACACACACACGGCGAAACGCGCAAACCCGACGACACAGACTCTACGATTTGACATATGTGTACAGCGGTGCGATCGTCATTTGTTTCACGACAAACGACGATCGGCGGCGAGTGCGAGCGCGAGATAGAGCTGTTTCACAACATAGAGTCAGTCTCCGTCGTTTGTTTGTGTCTCACTTCGGCGACTCGACTCTGTGTTGTTGACGGGCGGCGGGCGCGCATCATCACGAAAAACACATATATATGCACCCCGAAAGAAATCAAAAAAAAAAGGTGTGCATATATATATGTGTTATAATCGTCTACGAATTGGACTGTGTGCTAGTGTTGTCATGTGTGTTTCTACTCTACACAGCAACATATGTGCACACACGAAGTAGTTGTACGATTATCACGAGTAGAGAGTGATGTATGTGCTTGACCGCGGCGGAGTGCTTTCGACGCGACGAATAAAATCTTTGCTATAAGAAAACACTCTCTCGACTCTCGTTCGTGTACCGTCCGTGAGTGTGCATTCGTTCGTTCGTTCGTTCGTTCGTTTGTTCGTTCGTTCGTTCGTTCGTTCGTGCGCCGCCGCTGTGCAGGCTAGGGCGACAACGCGTTCTTATTCGTTGTCGCTCTGTCATAAATATTTATCATCACTCTCGTTTGTTCGATAATAGAGAGTACGAGAAAGAGACGCTAGACTTTGCTACCTATGTATATATGTAATAAAGTCGCGTCGTTACAGACAGACAGGACGACTCGACTATCGTCGTCGTCGTCGTCGTCGTCGTCGTCGTCGTCGTCTCTCGTATTCTCTCGGATAAAACGAGAGAGATAGATGAATCTCTTTAACTGTGTGGGCCGACGGACCGTTGTGTATGCACGAGTCCGTATAGAATCGAAGCGGTCCCGAGAAAAATTATACTTACACCTCTATCTAGCGAGGCATTACTCTATAGACACCGGGCGGAATCGTGATTGTTTCACATCCGTATTGTGTTAAACGTTTTTTTAAATAAAATGTGAACGCGTCTCGGTACGAACGTTCCCAATTGGGGCCACGTCAGTGTGTCCTGAAAATGCAGGCGGGCAGCGGACGTTTGACGTGTTTGAGATACAACCGTTTCAAACGTTCGCCCGTCGGCGACCCCAAACTCTCTATGTGCGCACAACACTACATATATTTATTTACATGTGCGTGTTGTGTGTACGTTTTACAGAGCTCGCCCGTAACGCGTCGGCGTGATCTAGGATCGTCGACGCGCGGGATCGACGGAGTGCGCGCTACGAGCGCGTGTTCTATTCGATAGCTCCCTGGTTGATCCTGCCAGTAGTTATATGCTTGTCTCAAAGATTAAGCCATGCATGTCTCAGTGCAAGCCGTATTAAGGCGATACCGCGAATGGCTCAATATATCAGTTTTGGTTCCTTAGATCTTACTCAGTTACTTGGATAACTGTGGTAATTCTAGAGCTAATACATGCAATCAGAACTCTGACCAGTGATGGGATGAGTGCTTTTATTAGATCAAAACCAATCGACGGAGGGCCCCGCGTCTGAAGTCGTTAATTTTGATGAATCTGGATAACTTTTGCCGATCGCATGGTCCAGTACCGGCGACGCATCTTTCAAATGTCTGCCTTATCAACTTTCGATGGTAGTTTCTGCGACTACCATGGTTGTCACGGGTAACGGGGAATCAGGGTTCGATTCCGGAGAGGGAGCCTGAGAAACGGCTACCACATCCAAGGAAGGCAGCAGGCGCGCAAATTACCCACTCCCGGCACGGGGAGGTAGTGACGAAAAATAACGATACGGGACTCTTACGAGGCCTCGTAATCGGAATGAGTACACTTTAAATATTTTAACGAGGAACAATTGGAGGGCAAGTCTGGTGCCAGCAGCCGCGGTAATTCCAGCTCCAATAGCGTATACTAAAATTGTTGCGGTTAAAAAGCTCGTAGTTGCATTTGTGCGCCGCGCTGTCGGTGCACCGCATCCGCGGTGATACTGACACGTCTGCGGAGCATATCGTCGGTGAGCCGGCGGTAATACGCCGGTTCAATATCAAAATCCTATCGCGGTGCTCTTCGGTGAGTGTCGAGGTGGGCCGACAATTTTACTTTGAACAAATTAGAGTGCTCAAAGCGGGCTCAAAATGCTGCTTGAATATTTCGTGCATGGAATAATAGAATATGATCTCGGTTCTATTTTGTTGGTTTTCAGAACTCCGAGGTAATGATTAATAGGGATAACTGGGGGCATTCGTATTGCGACGTTAGAGGTGAAATTCTTGGATCGTCGCAAGACGAACATCAGCGAAAGCATTTGCCAAAGGTGTTTTCATCAATCAAGAACGAAAGTTAGAGGTTCGAAGGCGATTAGATACCGCCCTAGTTCTAACCGTAAATATGTCATCTAGCGATCCGCCGACGTTACTACAATGGCTCGGCGGGCAGCTTCCGGGAAACCAAAGATTTTGGACTCCGGGGGGAGTATGGTTGCAAAGCTGAAACTTAAAGGAATTGACGGAAGGGCACCACCAGGAGTGGAGCCTGCGGCTTAATTTGACTCAACACGGGAAATCTCACCAGGCCCGGACACCGGAAGGATTGACAGATTAACAGCTCTTTCTTGATTCGGTGGGTGGTGGTGCATGGCCGTTCTTAGTTGGTGGAGCGATTTGTCTGGTTAATTCCGGTAACGAACGAGACTCTAGCCTGCTAAATAGGCGTCGTCATTTAGGTGTGCGTGGCTCCGTCACGCAACTCACTGGCGACGTATTAAAATTCTTCTTAGAGGGACCGGCGGCTTCGAGCCGCACGAGATTGAGCAATAACAGGTCTGTGATGCCCTTAGATGTCCTGGGCCGCACGCGCGCTACACTGAAGGAATCAGCATGTTCTCCCTGGCCTAGAGGCCCGGGCAACCCGCTGAAACTCCTTCGTGCTGGGGATTGGGGTTTGCAATTATCCCCCATAAACGAGGAATTCCTAGTAAGCGCGAGTCATAAGCTCGCGTTGATTACGTCCCTGCCCTTTGTACACACCGCCCGTCGCTACTACCGATTGAATGATTTAGTGAGGTCTTCGGACCGACACGCGGTGGCTTCACGGCCGTCGGCGTTGCTGGGAAGTTGACCAAACTTGATCATTTAGAGGAAGTAAAAGTCGTAACAAGGTTTCCGTAGGGGAACCTGCGGAAGGATCATTAACGTGTTGTCGTTGTTGTCGTCGCGCTGTTTTTGTTGTCGTTGTGCACACACACACACGATGAACGATGATGGACGATGATGGTGATGATAATATTTATATATCCTAAACACCCAAAACTCAAAAAAAAGAGACTCTGTTCGACGGTGGGTGGCGCATCTCGCGCCGCCACCCGACGAACGTATCTCGCGTCGCGCTCGTCGTAACTTCAACGTAGACTGGTATACAAATCCGCTACCACGAGTTGATACCTCGACGAGAGCGCTCGTCAATCGAACGCACATAACGAGAACACGCGAGAGCGTCATTGTTGCGGTAGGCGCGCTTGTATCGCGTGTCGTGTATCGTTATACCACAAACATAATATACATAATATATGTATGTAACATTTGTAACTTGTAACATTTAACACACACAATATTATCCATGCGGTAATGGTGTAAAAACTATTACCCTGGACGGTGGATCACTTGGCTCGCGGGTCGATGAAGAACGCAGTTAACTGCGCGTCATAGTGTGAACTGCAGGACACATTTGAACATCGACATTTCGAACGCACATTGCGGTCCGTGGAGACACATCCAGGACCACTCCTGTCTGAGGGCCGGCTGTATAAAATACAAATGCCACATTGCGCCCTTACGGGGGCGCACATGACGGTTCATTGTGACGTCGACTAATAGTCCTCGTCCCAATGTCCGTTTAAATATCAACGATGAACCACACACGTGTCGATTGTGATGATGATCATGCGACGACGTTTACACAAACGTTGTCGAACGACCGGCGGTGTGCCGCCTGCGGACAGTGCATGATATGCGAAATATCATATCGCGCACATATACGCTAGCGGCGCGCTCGACTCTTCGAAATACTTTTGCCGCATGGCGGTGTATGTATAGAGAGGGTTGAGCGTGTGTGTACGCACGCACCGTGTTATGTGTCGTGAGTGATTTAATATCGTCGCGATCTTCGCGCAATACACACAGTAGGCGGACTCGACGTCCGAAGAGCGCATCGACGCCGTCGTCGTTCCTCCGGGACGGTTGCGTCGTCGTAACGCTGACGGATATCGCGTCTGCCTCATTTTTTTATCGTTGGCCTCAGATCAGGGAGGATCACCCGCCGAATTTAAGCATATTAGTAAGCGGAGGAAAAGAAACTAACTAGGA
>NC_134775.1:1114623-1117123 GCF_050436995.1 Anticarsia gemmatalis | reverse complement strand
AACACACATATGTATATTATTATGTACACACACACACGGCGAAACGCGCAAACCCGACGACACAGACTCTACGATTTGACATATGTGTACAGCGGTGCGATCGTCATTTGTTTCACGACAAACGACGATCGGCGGCGAGTGCGAGCGCGAGATAGAGCTGTTTCACAACATAGAGTCAGTCTCCGTCGTTTGTTTGTGTCTCACTTCGGCGACTCGACTCTGTGTTGTTGACGGGCGGCGGGCGCGCATCATCACGAAAAACACATATATATGCACCCCGAAAGAAATCAAAAAAAAAAGGTGTGCATATATATATGTGTTATAATCGTCTACGAATTGGACTGTGTGCTAGTGTTGTCATGTGTGTTTCTACTCTACACAGCAACATATGTGCACACACGAAGTAGTTGTACGATTATCACGAGTAGAGAGTGATGTATGTGCTTGACCGCGGCGGAGTGCTTTCGACGCGACGAATAAAATCTTTGCTATAAGAAAACACTCTCTCGACTCTCGTTCGTGTACCGTCCGTGAGTGTGCATTCGTTCGTTCGTTCGTTCGTTCGTTTGTTCGTTCGTTCGTTCGTTCGTTCGTGCGCCGCCGCTGTGCAGGCTAGGGCGACAACGCGTTCTTATTCGTTGTCGCTCTGTCATAAATATTTATCATCACTCTCGTTTGTTCGATAATAGAGAGTACGAGAAAGAGACGCTAGACTTTGCTACCTATGTATATATGTAATAAAGTCGCGTCGTTACAGACAGACAGGACGACTCGACTATCGTCGTCGTCGTCGTCGTCGTCGTCGTCGTCGTCGTCTCTCGTATTCTCTCGGATAAAACGAGAGAGATAGATGAATCTCTTTAACTGTGTGGGCCGACGGACCGTTGTGTATGCACGAGTCCGTATAGAATCGAAGCGGTCCCGAGAAAAATTATACTTACACCTCTATCTAGCGAGGCATTACTCTATAGACACCGGGCGGAATCGTGATTGTTTCACATCCGTATTGTGTTAAACGTTTTTTTAAATAAAATGTGAACGCGTCTCGGTACGAACGTTCCCAATTGGGGCCACGTCAGTGTGTCCTGAAAATGCAGGCGGGCAGCGGACGTTTGACGTGTTTGAGATACAACCGTTTCAAACGTTCGCCCGTCGGCGACCCCAAACTCTCTATGTGCGCACAACACTACATATATTTATTTACATGTGCGTGTTGTGTGTACGTTTTACAGAGCTCGCCCGTAACGCGTCGGCGTGATCTAGGATCGTCGACGCGCGGGATCGACGGAGTGCGCGCTACGAGCGCGTGTTCTATTCGATAGCTCCCTGGTTGATCCTGCCAGTAGTTATATGCTTGTCTCAAAGATTAAGCCATGCATGTCTCAGTGCAAGCCGTATTAAGGCGATACCGCGAATGGCTCAATATATCAGTTTTGGTTCCTTAGATCTTACTCAGTTACTTGGATAACTGTGGTAATTCTAGAGCTAATACATGCAATCAGAACTCTGACCAGTGATGGGATGAGTGCTTTTATTAGATCAAAACCAATCGACGGAGGGCCCCGCGTCTGAAGTCGTTAATTTTGATGAATCTGGATAACTTTTGCCGATCGCATGGTCCAGTACCGGCGACGCATCTTTCAAATGTCTGCCTTATCAACTTTCGATGGTAGTTTCTGCGACTACCATGGTTGTCACGGGTAACGGGGAATCAGGGTTCGATTCCGGAGAGGGAGCCTGAGAAACGGCTACCACATCCAAGGAAGGCAGCAGGCGCGCAAATTACCCACTCCCGGCACGGGGAGGTAGTGACGAAAAATAACGATACGGGACTCTTACGAGGCCTCGTAATCGGAATGAGTACACTTTAAATATTTTAACGAGGAACAATTGGAGGGCAAGTCTGGTGCCAGCAGCCGCGGTAATTCCAGCTCCAATAGCGTATACTAAAATTGTTGCGGTTAAAAAGCTCGTAGTTGCATTTGTGCGCCGCGCTGTCGGTGCACCGCATCCGCGGTGATACTGACACGTCTGCGGAGCATATCGTCGGTGAGCCGGCGGTAATACGCCGGTTCAATATCAAAATCCTATCGCGGTGCTCTTCGGTGAGTGTCGAGGTGGGCCGACAATTTTACTTTGAACAAATTAGAGTGCTCAAAGCGGGCTCAAAATGCTGCTTGAATATTTCGTGCATGGAATAATAGAATATGATCTCGGTTCTATTTTGTTGGTTTTCAGAACTCCGAGGTAATGATTAATAGGGATAACTGGGGGCATTCGTATTGCGACGTTAGAGGTGAAATTCTTGGATCGTCGCAAGACGAACATCAGCGAAAGCATTTGCCAAAGGTGTTTTCATCAATCAAGAACGAAAGTTAGAGGTTCGAAGGCGATTAGATACCGCCCTAGTTCTAACCGTAAATATGTCATCTAGCGATCCGCCGACGTTACTACAATGGCTCGGCGGGCAGCTTCCGGGAAACCAAAGATTTTGGACTCC
>NC_134775.1:887500-1107023 GCF_050436995.1 Anticarsia gemmatalis | reverse complement strand
GGAAACAGGCTCGCTAATACCTGCTCCAGGAACACGGGGTGGAGACTTTCCGTCACCGGGGGCTCCCAGGGGCGCAATTTAGCACGCACCATCTGGTATGGCCGCCCCCAGGGGTCCCGATCTAGGGTCCCCAGGAACTCCTCCCAGGCCCTGATTTTGGCCTCCGCAACAGCCACCGACAGGGCACGACGACAGTCCCTGTAGGCGGCATACAATTCGGCCTCACGGGCCTCATTACGGCGACGGCGCCGGCTACGGGCGTACCGGCGTCTTGCGATCACGCAGTCTTGACGAATCTGCGCGATCTCTGGCGACCACCAGTACACCTGACGTCTGGGAGGGCAGGGGCGGGCCCGCGGCATTGACGCGTCGCAAACGCGCGACATAGCGTCCGCGAGCCATTGAGCCTCCGCCTCCACGTCAGCCGGACCCTCAGGCGCTGGACTCCAGGACTGAACCAGGGCGGCTTCGACCAGTAGTTCGCGGTCGAGTCGCCCCAGCACCCACCTCGGGCTGGCCCCGCGGGGGGCCCGACCCGGACTGTTCGGGTTCGCCGAAGGAGGGAGAATCCGATACCGGATGTATCGGTGATCGGAAGCCGTCTCGACCTCCTCCAGCACTTCCCAGTCCTGAACACGGCGTGCTAGGGCGGCGTTGGTGAAAGTCAAGTCCACAATTGAGCCGCCCTGCTGCCGCACGCACGTGTCGACCGAGCCCCGGTTGGACAGAACCAACCCGAGCGAAATGGCCCATTCTTCCAGCGCCTCACCCCTAACATCGGTTGCCGGAGAACCCCACGCCGTGGATTTGGCGTTGAAGTCCCCGGCCACAAGAACGGGGGAGGGCTGTGCCCATCTGACGAGCGACGACACCTCAAGAAGAAATTGCTCGAAGTCAGATAGGGCACAGTTCGGAGAGCAGTAGCACGCGACCACCGTCAAAGATCCCATTGACGCCGCCACGCATCCACGACCCTTCGCTACTTTTTCGAAGGGCGGGGAGCTGTGGGACGCCAATCTCAGTAGGGCTACTGAGCCCGTTTGGTCCCCGACCCAGTTGTCACGGGCCGGGACCATATATGGCTCAGATATTATAGCCACGTTCATCAACCACTGCGCCATGCTTTGGAGCAGAAGGTCCTGAGCTGCGGCGCAGTGGTTGAGGTTCGCTTGGAGGAGGCGAATCTCGGCCATTATTTGCCGAGCTCCATCGCCTCCCCAGCTGATGACGGCTGGCCGCTCTTAGTCTGGGGGGCCTTGCCCCCCGAATTTTGGGGGGCCTTGCCCCCCCTCTTCTTCTTAGCCTTGGGGGCCTTACATGAGGGTCCCCCAAGACGGTGCTCCGCCGGCAACTTCGCCTGTGCGCAGAGAATGCACCGTGGCGCGGCGGAGCACTGGCCCGCTTTGTGGCCCGCCTTACCGCAGCGATAGCAGATGTCGCTGCGGTCGACGTCCGAGTCGCAGACGGCCCGGGCATGTCCGACGCCCAGGCACCGGAAGCACCTCATCTGTCTGGGTTCGGCCACATGAATACGGGCCGACACCCACCCCACCAACAACCTTCCGGCGTCTGCGACTCTCTTGGCAGCCGGGATTGGGCATTTTGCCCAGGCCGATCCCTCACCTCGCGGGCCACTGCGGACCGCGCCAACTTTCACCGCCTCAACTGGGCATCCTCCGACGCGCGAAATTGCCCGGGCCACTTCTTCGGGGGTGACCGAGTCGTCCAGACCCTGGACGCGCATGTCCGCGCACTTCACGGGTCTGGACACGATTGCGTCACCACCCAGGACCTCCCTCAATTTAGTTGCGAGGGAGTCCGCCTTTTCCTCGGCGTTCGGCCCGGGGATCTCCAATTTCCGTGCGCCGGTCGCGGCGGCACAGATTTTGGCGATCCCGTTTATACCGTGATCCGCCAGGACGATGTCCTTCTTCGCCCTGGCGATCACCTCGGCGTAGGTGACCCCCCGCGCGACGGCATCCTGCGATACTGTGAGTATAATCGCAGCCGTCGTGGGGGGGCGTAACGGGACCACCGACTTTTCCTGCCTCTTAAGGGGGGGCTGCGTTGAGGTGGCAACCGGTGTCTGAGCCGGTGCGGCAGCCTTCTTCCCCTTTTTGGGGCCTTTGCGCGCCACGACGTTCCACCCCTCTGTAAGGGGTGGTGGGACCGATGGGGTCGTAGAGGAGCCACCGGCAGCCTGACTCGAGGCAGGAGCTGGGGCGGGAGGTGGCACAGACCCACCCCCCGATTTCTTCCCCTTCCCTTTCCTTCTCGACTTGCCCTTGGCTCCTCCAGTGGAAGCTGGGGGGGCCGAAGAAGGGGCAGAGGTCGAAGGGGCCTCCGACGTTGGGACGGCGGCTTCTGGGGCGGGTGTTTGCTGCACCACCCCTCTTGCTTTGTCCGCCGCTAATGGGGGGCGCAGACGAGGCTCCGGCGGAAGCCGGGCTTCGATTGCCCCGAGGCGGGCATCTAAAAAGAAGCGGATTTCCGCCATTCGTCGGTCGAACTCCGACTCCGACCCTGGTCCCGCTTCAACCACCGTAGAGGGTGCCGGGATTGACTCCACCACCTGCCTGAGCGCCGCTACCTCCTTGGTGAGGAGGTCTACCTTAATATTAAGGCGGCGGTTCGTGGCGTTCAGGGTCATGTTCTCCACGGTGGCGGACCGGCGACTGAGCTCGGACGCCGCCCGCCGGACCTCCCTCTCCGCGTCCTTCAAGGACTTAACGAAGGTGCCCTTCAAATTTAAGGAGCGGTCCGCGACGTAGCGGACCACTTCCATATGCCGCAACATTATGTCGGCAATATCCGTCGCGGGCAGCTCCTCGAGGTCTCGCTCCGACGGACCCACTGGCATTCGGAGGGTGGATCCCTCCCCGGCACTCCCGGCCATGTCCATATCGGTCGTAGACCCGGACATGGCACGGTTGAGGTCAATACCCTGACCTGAGGGAGGCGTTCGCGCCTTCCCTCTCCTCTTTTTGCCGCTTTTACGCGGCGTATCAGCAATTAGGGGTTCACCGCCATCGCTTACGACTGAAACCGGTCGTTTGCGGCCTTTGCCCCCCCTGTCAGTCGAACCACCGTCGGGTTCGCTGTTTTCCTGGCGCCCCCTTCTGAACTTAAGGGTTCCGCCCGAGGAAGAGACCCCCTCCCTTCCCGACTCGCTTCCGGTTATTGACGGACGTCGGAAGAACGAGCGGCGTTCGTCACAAGGCTCGTCTAGCGGGTCTGCAGCGACGCTGCCCCGACTCGACGAGCGGCTTCTAAGACTGCCCTTTTTGGCAGAAGAGCCATCGAAGATTGGGGAGCCGGCCGATGAACGGCCTCCCCCCAATTTTTGGGTACCGCCAGGCGTCGCAGGACGCCTGAACGTACTCCCGTCCCCACCAGGGACATCGTCCACCACACTATCACCAACTGTTTTTAGGTTTATAAAAGAATGTTCCATATTAATCCCACGAGTGTGGGGGAAGTAGACCGTCCACCCAGGCAGAGCCCCCTGTACCTGGGTAACCCTATATACACCGTGAGGTCGGGCAGGTTTCACGGGACCTTACAAACTAAATTTTTTATTGAGGTTAAGTCCTCTTGGCCCGGCCAATTAAGGCAAGGCCCTCGGTCCCAGCAGTGGCCGCGAGACGTGACCACGACACCTCCGCTGGGATAACGAGTTTGAGGGCGGTGACTGCGAAGTCTGCCCACCCGGAGACGATACCGAAACCGGGAGAGCCCGCCCTCCCACCACCTGGCAGCACCGGCAAGCAATCCCCGCGAGGAGATTACTCACCGTTACTCCCAGTCACAACGGTCAACGCCGCTCGCCATACCACCGATCCGAAGATTTGTGGCATGAGGAACGGAACCGACTCAGGGTAATTTTTTATAGAGGTTTTCTTCCTCGCGACCACCGCCCCGAAGGACGGCAGCCCCCGAACCCAGCGTGGGCCTTACGGGTTGTGAGTCTCTCTTGGCTTCACCGTGGCTGGCTTGCCACGGCTACTGAGCCCCCTCACCACGGCAAGGTGGAGACTCCCCGAGGGGGGGGGGGAACCTAACCTAACCTAACCTAACCTAACCTAACCTAACCTAACCTAACCTAACCTAACCTAACCTAACCTAACCTAACCTAACCTAACCTAACCTAACCTAACCTAACCTAACCTAACCTAACCTTTTTTTTTTTTTTTTTAACTCGGTTAATGCATGAAATTGCATCCCCAGCGTCCGGGGGAGCGCTGGGGTATGTGGGGCTCTCCGAACCAGAAGGGCTAGGCCTACCCACTAAACCACCGAGGTGTTGCCTCCTCCTCGCCGCATGGTGCCGAGGTCACGGGAACGCTTTTAAGCACACATCCGCGACCCCGACGCGGCCGTCCACACGTGGACTCCTCCACAGTGTGGGACGACACCCCAACACACGGGTACCGTCCCCCCACTATGCCCCCTTGTGCAATGGCCAGCAAACTCCCCCGAGTTCGCCAGCCAGGGGGCCTTCGGAAGCCGGGACAGGCCACGCGCAGATGCGCAGCATGTCCCGGCCGCCGGCGGCGGAAGATGTGTAGGCCGCCGCCACCTCCTCTCCGACCAACGAGCCCGAGAGCGAGATCCCAACGCTCCCGGGCCCTACGGTCCCACCACCAGCCGCCATGGGTTAAGAGCCGGGTCCGACCGCCCGACCCCCGGCTCCCCACGCCAGCCCCACCGTTGCCGCATCTCACGGTGCGGCCCCGCCCAGTCGCGGAGATAGGATACATCCCTTCCTCCGCGACCAGCCCCTCCAAAACCGGCCAGACTGAGCCCACTCAGCCCAGCCGGCCGGCCGCTTTTGGTCCCCCGGGCTACAACGGTACCACCCAGACGGGGAAGCGGCCTCTCCTCCATCAGCCGCCATGGGTTAAGAGCCGGGTCCGACCGCCCGACCCCCGGCTCCCCGCGGCAGCCCCACCGTTGCCGCATCTCGCGGTACGGCCCCGCCCAGTCGCGGAGGATGGGATACATCCCTTCCTCCGCGACTAGCCTCTCCAAAACCGGCCAGACTGAGTCTACTCAGCCCAGCCGGCCGGCCGCTTTTGGTCCCCCGGGCTACAACGGTACCACCCAGACGGGGAAGCGGCCTCTCCTCCATCAGCCGCCATGGGTTAAGAGCCGGGTCCGACCGCCCGACCCCCGGCTCCCCACGGCAGCCCCACCGTTGCCGCATCTCGCGGTACGGCCCCGCCCAGTCGCGGAGGATGGGATACATCCCTTCCTCCGCGACTAGCCTCTCCAAAACCGGCCAGACTGAGTCTACTCAGCCCAGCCGGCCGGCCGCTTTTGGTCCCCCGGGCTACAACGGTACCACCCAGACGGGGAAGCGGCCTCTCCTCCATCAGCCGCCATGGGTTAAGAGCCGGGTCCGACCGCCCGACCCCCAGCTCCCCACGGCAGCCCCACCGTTGCCGCATCTCGCGGTACGGCCCCGCCCAGTCGCGGAGGATAGGGTTTAGCTACCTCCCTTCCTCCGCGACTAGCCTCTCCTTAACCGGCCAGGCTTACGTCGCCTAGGCCCAGCCGGCCGGCCGCTTTGGTCCCCCGGGCTACAGCGGTACCACCCAGACGGGGAAGCGGCCTCTCCACTGGGTCCCTCTTGGTTCACCGCAACCGAATCCGCGGACTCAAGGTTGCGGCTACTAAGCCCCCCCACCACAGCAAGGTGGAGACCCGTCGGGGGGGAACCTAACCTAACCTTTTTTTTTTTTTTTTTTTTTTTAACTCGGTTAATGCATGAAATTGCATCCCCAGCGCCCGGGGGAGCGCTGGGGTATGTGGGGCTCTCCGAGCCAGAAGGGCTGGGCCTACCCACTAAACCACCGAGGTGTTGCTTCCTCCTCCGCATAATGTCGAGGCTGCGGGATCGCTTAAAGCACGCAACCGCAGCCCCGACGCGGCTGTCCATTATTGGACCCGTCCACAGTGTGGGACGACACCGCAACACACTGGTGCCGTCCCTCCACATGCCCCCTCGTGCAATGGCCAGAAAACTCCCCCGAGTTCGCCGGCCGAAGAGGGCCTTCGGAGGCCGGGACAGACTGCGCGCAGATGCGCAGTATGTCCCGGCCTCCGGTATAATCCGCACCGGCCACCGAGCCCGGAGGTGGCAGACTGCCCTCTCCCGGACCAGGTGGCCCCACAACTACTCCTACTCTACTACGGCGGGGGCAGGAGGTGCGCGTACCTCCTTCTTCGTACACCCCGCCTCCGCTGGCGGCGCGGGTCGGAGGAAGACGCCTCACGATCCCGCTCCGCGGCCTCCTTCTGCGACATAACTGATTCGCAGAAGGTGGCCACCGCCCTCCAGGACCCCTCGCTATTCAGCATCGCGTTAATGACGCTTGTTAGCGAGAGGTCCCCCTCCACAAACGCCGACATGGCGTGTCTCTGCGGCGCCCAGGCCGCGCACTCGACCAGTGTGTGGTGCGCCGTATCTGTTGGCGCGTCACATTCGTGGCAGGCCGGCGTTGGTTCCCGGCCCGCAATCTGGTGCAGGTACTTACCGAAACAACCGTGTCCGGTAAGTACCTGCACCAGCCGGAAGGACAGAACCCCCCACTTTCTTCCCAGCCATCGTGAAAGGTGTGGCTGGATCGCCTCCACCGTGTCCCGGCCGGCGACTGGGGACCGCAATTGCTCGTCCCATCTCTGGACCAGGTCGGTTTGCGCCTCTGACCTGGTCCTCCGCACTTCGTCAAAGTCAGGGCGTTCGCCCCGCGATCTTGCCTCCACTTTGCAGGCATACACCCGCGCTAAGACCCCTGCCTGTAATTCCCAGGGGGGGTCGCCCGCCAGTAGGGTGGCCGCCGTCCATGATATGGTACGGTACCCCCTTATCGCTCTCACCGCTATCACCCTCTGGGGTCTCCTCAACAATACTAAGTTTTTAGCGGTGAGAGCGTCCGCCCACACGGGGGCACCGTACAGCGCCATGCTTCGGACGATGCCGGTATAAAGGCGCCGGCAGGCCGAGCCCGGGCCCCCCAGGTTTGGTAGCAGCCGGCCTAGAGCGGCCGCTGCGGCGATTAGCTTCGGGGCTAATTGCGTAAAGTGGGCCCCGAAGTTCCACCGTCCGTCCAAGGTGAGGCCCAGATACTTGAGTTGGGCCCTCACCGGTACCTCCACTCCCTGGACGACTATGCGCGCGTCCGGGGGAGGTCCTCTCCGTGGTCCGTGAAATAGGAGGGCCTCCGTCTTAGTCAAGGAGACCCTCAGGCCCAAGAGCGCGAGCCGGTCTACCACCAGTGACACGGCGATTGTTGCCAGTCGCGCCGCCTCCTCATAAGTCCTCCCCCGGGCTGCTACGAAGGTGTCATCCGCGTATCCGATGACTTCCGCACCGGGGGGAACCGGCCCGCGGAGGAGCCAGTCGTATCCGATGTTCCACAGGGTCGGACCAAGAACCGACCCCTGTGGAACACCGCACGTCATTCGCCGCGCATACCGTCGGCCATCTCGGCCCTCCCAAACGATTTCTCTGTCCTGGAGGTACGCCCCCAACAGCTTCCGGAGATAGGGGGGCACCCCATGATACCGGAGTGCCTCCATGATAGTCTCGAACGGAATACTGTTGAAGGCATTCGCCACATCCAGCGATACCCCCAGGACGACATCTCCAGCCGCGACCGCTCCTTTGCTGGACTCCTTCAGGGCTGTTAAGGCGTCTAAGGTTGACCGCCCTGCCCTAAACCCGTACTGGGCCTCCGAAAGCTGGGGCCCAACCGTCTCCAAGTGCTGGACGAGACGAGATGCGATGATCTTCTCCAGTAACTTGCCCGTCTCGTCCAGCAAAACAATCGGCCTATACGCCGAGGGGGAGTCAGGTGGTCGATCTCCCCCTTTCGGGAGCAGGCACAAGCGTCCGACTTTCCACTGTTTCGGGAACTCTCCTCTGCTGATGCATGCGTTGAAGAGTCCCCGAAGCTGCTCTCCCAAGTGTTTGAGGGCGAGTGCCAATACTCTTCCTGGAACGCCGTCAGGCCCCGGAGCCGTTTTCCTGCCACGAAGGCGGTCCAGGGCCAGCTCCATCTCTCCCTCTGAAATTGAGGGGGGAGCCTCTTCTTCTGCGGGCTCCGGAGTAGGAGGAGCCATCACCGGGGGCATGTGTCCCGGCGAATCGGGGAACAGTTCGCCCACCACCCTGCCGAGAAGATCCGGCTGTAGGGTCTCCGTTAACGGGGCGCCGAGATTCCGTAGTTTCTTCCGGGCCGAGCGATAGGGGCGCCCCCACGGATCCCTATCTAGGTCCGCCAGGATCTCCTCAAAGGCGGCCGATTTGGCCTGACTTATGGCCAGCTGTAAGGCTCTCTTGGCAACTCCGTACTGTTCCCACAATTCCGCAAGTTCAGTATCGGCTCCCTCCCGGTCCGGAGCTCGCCGGTTGCGCGTCCGACGTCGGGCGTGTGCTCTTCGGGCTCTGTTGGCCGCTGTCCGCAGCTCGGCTATTTCTGGGGTCCACCAGTAGACGGACTTGCGTGCTGGTCGGCGCCGCGCCCTCGGCATGGACGAGTCACACACTTCTGCGAGGATGGTCTGCATTTGGCCGGTCAACTCCTCCGTGTCGGCTCCCTCCTCCGGCCTGGGGGCGAACCATCGGTGAACGATGGCCGCCTCCTCCGCCAGCTCTTTGTCGAGCCGGCCCAAATTCCATCTGGGGAAAGTTCCTACGGGCCGCTGCCCACTCGCCATACCTCCCGAGGGAGGGGAGACCTCGAATCTAATATAAAGGTGGTCAGACAGGGTCTCCACCCCCTCCTCCACTCTCCATCCGGCCACTCTGCGCGCGACTGCAGGGGTGGCAAAGGAGAGGTCCACAATGGACCCCCCGTTGTGCCGCACGCAAGTGTGGACTGTCCCCAGGTTGAGCAGGGACAGCCCGGAGAGGAGTCCCCATACCTGGACCGCCTCCCCTCTCCCGTCCGTGACGGGGCAGCCCCACGCCCGGGACTTCGCGTTGAAGTCGCCGAGGACTAAGATGGACCCCGGCGACCTGCGAGATACTGCCGCCCTGACAGAGTCCAGGAACGTCTCGAACTCTGCCAGGGAGCGGTTGGGGGAGAAGTACACCCCAACAATGGTGTACTCCCGCCAGCTGACCACGACATAACCTGGCCCCCTTTCGACAACAATAAGAGGCGGGCCAGCATCCATCCGGACCACCACCGCCACCGAACCGTCGAGGTCCCCGGCCCAGTTAGAATGGGGGGGGACAAAATACGGCTCGCAAGCCACCGCAACGTGCACCTGCCACTGCGCGAGGGATTGAAGGAGAAGATCCTGTGCCCTCGCGCAGCGGTTGAGATTCGCCTGTAGGAAGCTAGCATGTCGACTACAATCCATTATTATTCTGACATGCTAGCCTCCCTTTCTGCCCTCACTGGTCGAGTCGAGGCGGTGGGAGCTCTCCACGCCCCCACGCCCGACCTTCCTTTTACCGTGGGGGGAGCGCAGAGCCTCCCCCCCATTAAATGTCCGGCCGGCTTTCCGGCCGCAGCGCAAACGCTGCACCGCATGGTTGCGGATTTGCAGGCCGCGGTTTTATGGCCCTCCTCGCCGCAGCGGAAGCATATTTTGCTGCGGTCGACGGGAGAGGGACATGTCGGCCTTGTATGGCCAACACCCAAACACCTGTAGCAGCGGAGAGGCCGCTGCTCTAGTAATCGGACCGTTGCTGAGGTCCATCCGACCATTATTTTGCCCGCCTTCGATATGGTCTTGGAGGCCGCCACCGGGCACTCGACTATACACGAGCCCATTCCATCGGGGCCCGCGGTGATAGGGTGGACCTTGACCTGGTCCACTAGACACCCCCCGGCACGAGACACTGCAACGGCCACTTTTTCAACAGTGGCGGTATCCCCAAGCCCCAGCACCCGCAGATCGGCGCATTTGACGGGGACCGCTACCTCGGCAACCCCGTCGAGGGCAATCTTCAATTTGTCAGCCAGGGCAATGGCCTTGTCCTGGCTTTGGGAGCCTGGGATCTCGATAATCCGGGCCCCTGTGGCGGATCGGCGGAAGTGGACGGACTCTATGCCCAAGTCCGCCGGGTTCACCGCCTCTTCCGCCTGTCCCATAAGTTGGGCATAGGTTACTCCCTTGGCGGCAGCCTCCGCGTTAAGAGTGACCAGCACCGCGGCCGACTTCGGGGCGGTCAGTTTAGGCTTGGCTCGCTGAGTCTTTTTAGCCGCCTGGGAGGCCGGTTTCTGTGCCGCCGTGGAGGGGGGGGACTTTTTCCCCTTCCCCTTTCCCTTCTTAACCACTTCCGTCCAAGAGGTCGCCTGGTTCGACGGACCCGCTACAGGAGTGGTGTCCGTCGCCTCCGGAGTCGGAGGAACGGCCGGCAGTTCGGGGACCGGGGGATGGCTCACCCCCTTTTTATTTCCCTTCTTCCCCGACTTTTTCCCCGCCTTTTTCGCAGCGGGAGTGGACTCCGCTGCAACAGGAGCCGAGGCCGGCACCGGCACCGGCGCCGGGGTGCCAACTGGCCCCACCGGAGCCCTGTCCGCCCTTAGAGGTGGGCGAATTCTCGTCTCCGGGAGGAGGCGCTCTTCGATGCCCTCGAAGCGGGCATTAATCATCGTCCCCACCGAGGCTATGATTGATCGCCTAAACTCCTCCAGCAGCTCTCCCATCTGAGGCATGGCACTAGAGACTGCTGGGGCAGGCGGTGGGCAAGTTGCCCTCGTGGCGGTCGTAGCGCTCGCCTGCTCCAACTCGAGCAGCAGCGACTTACGCTCAGCCTTCAACGCGTCATTCTCACGGCGGAGGCGAGCAAACTCCACCTGGACGCGACGCACCTCGTCCGACACCGTTCTGTCCGCGAGGGCCTCTACAATGTCTAGAAGACCCGTCGCTGCCACATTGAGGGTCCTCATATAACCCCCCTTCAGGTTTTTCGAAGTGCGCACAACTTCGAATATGGCCGCTGCGCTCACGCCGGCCTGCGCCCTTAATTGCTCGGCATCGAGCAGATGCGGCGCGTCCAGTGTTGGGCGCTCAAGCCCCTCGTCCGGGTCAAAGATGGGCGCCGGGGGTCCCATTGCGGTACGGGACGAACTCCTCGACGAACGACTCCTGGTAGAAGGAGCACCCGAAGTGGTCCTTCCGCGCCTAGCCACCGGCTCACGTGGAGAAGTGCGGTCCTCGGTCTCGGTTTCCGAGCCCGAAATTTCAGACCCGAGCACCGAGGGCGTTCGGTGTCTTTTACGGCGTGCACCGTCGCCCGAAGCCAAAACTTCATCTACCCCTCCGATTGGGAGCCGCTCCAGCACCACAACAGGAGTAAGGGGCCTGGAACCCCCTCCTCCGACAATCAACGACGGTCGCGCAACACTGGGCGTGCGACGACCCTCCACCACTGCGCAGTCTACACTGCCGGGCTTTTTGCCCCCGATCTCCTCCTCATTGTTGGGCTTCTCGCCCCTCCCACTGTTAACTTCGGTTTGGTTTTTTAAGTTTAAGAATTCCATATAGAGTCCCACGAGTATGGGGGAAATAAACCGTCCACCCAGGCAGAGCCCCCTGTACCTGGGTAACCCTATTACACGGTGAGGTCGGGCAGGTTTCACCGGATCTTACAAACTAACTTTTTTTAGTGAGGTTAAGTCCTCTTGGCCCGGCCAATTAAGGCAAGGCCCTCGGTCCCAGCAGTGGCCGCGAGACGTGACCACGACACCTCCGCTGGGATAACGAGTTTGAGGGCGGTGACCGAAGTCTGCCCTCCCGGAGACGATACCGAAACCGGGAGAGCCCGCCCTCCCACCGACGGATCACCCGTCCCTCCTCCGTCACCTGTGCCCTCTGCAAGCAGAGGGACACGCACAGTGATTTTTTATAGAGGTTTTCTTCCTCGCGACCGCTGTCTCCCCGACCTCCGACAAGCAGCCCCCGATCCTGACCCAAAAGTTGAGCCAGGCTTGCGGTTTGGGTCCGCCGAGAACAGTACTCGACGGACACCCCCACCCCGGGCAGGACATGAAAATCCGCCCCCCCATGGTTTTTTATAGAGGTTTTCCTTCCTCTCTCGTGCAGTGGCGCTCGCGCGCCACCACACGTTGTGAAGGGACCTGGTTCTGAGCCTGAAGGCCTCAGAACGAAACGGTCCCTTCGGGTCTGTCTTGGCTTCGCTAATGCTACTGAGCCCCCTCACCACGACAAGGTGCAGACCCACGAGGGGGAACCTAACCTAACCTAACCTAACCTAACCTAACCTAACCTAACCTAACCTTTTTTTTTTTTTTTTTTTTTTTTTAACTCGGTTAATGCATGAAATTGCATCCCCAGCGCCCGGGGGAGCGCTGGGGTATGTGGGGCTCTCCGAGCCAGAAGGGCTGGGCCTACCCACTAAACCACCGAGGTGTTGCTTCCTCCTCCGCATAATGTCGAGGCTGCGGGATCGCTTAAAGCACGCAACCGCAGCCCCGACGCGGCTGTCCATCAACGGACCCGTCCACAGTGTGGGACGACACCGCAACACACTGGTGCCGTCCCTCCACACGCCCCCTCGTGCAATGGCCAGAAAACTCCCCCGAGTTCGCCGGCCGAAGAGGGCCTTCGGAGGCCGGGACAGACTGCGCGCAGATGCGCAGTATGTCCCGGCCCCCGGTATAATCCGCACCGGCCACCGAGCCCGGAGGTGGCAGACTGCCCTCTCCCGGACCAGGCGGCCCAACAACTTCTCCTACTACTACTGACTACGGCGGGGGGAGGAGGTGTGCATACCTCCTTCTTCGTACACCCCGCCTCCGCTGGCGGCGCGGGTCGGAGGAAGACGCCTCACGATCCCGCTCCGCGGCCTCCTTCTGCGAAATGACTGACTCGCAGAAGGAGGCCACCGCCCTCCAGGACCCCTCGCTATCCAGCATCGAGCTGATCACGTTAGTTAGCGAGAGGTCCCCCTCCACGAACGCCGACATAGCGTGCCTCTGCGGCCCCCAGGCCGCGCACTCGACCAATGTGTGGTGCGCTGTATCTTGCTGCGCACCACATTCATGGCAAACCGGTGATGGTTCCCGGCCCGCAATCTGGTGCAGATACTTACCGAAACAGCCGTGTCCGGTAAGTACCTGCACCAGCCGGAAGGACAGAACCCCCCACTTTCTACTCAACCAACGGGACAGGTGTGGCTGAATCGCCTCCACCGTGTCGCGGCCAGCGACTGGGGACCGCAGCTGTTCGTCCCATCTCTCAATCAGATTTGATTGCGCTTCTGCCCTGACTCTCCGCACCTCATCAAAATCCGGGCGTTCTCCCCGCGTTCGCGCCTCTGCTCTGCAGGCATACACCCGCGCCAAGACCCCTGCCTGAAGTTCCCAGGGGGGGTCGCCCGCCAAAAGGGTGGCTGCCGTCCACGATATGGTACGGTACCCCCTGATCGCTCTCACCGCTATCACCCTCTGGGGTCTCCTCAATAGTACTAAGTTTTTAGCGGTGAGAGCATCCGCCCACACTGGGGCACCGTACAGCGCCATACTCCGAACGATTCCGGTATAAAGGCGCCGGCAGGCCGAGCCTGGGCCCCCCAAGTTTGGTAGCAGCCGACCTAGAGCGGCCGCTGCGGCAATTAGCTTCGGGGCCATTTGTGTAAAGTGGGCCCCGAAGTTCCACCGTCCGTCCAAGGTGAGGCCCAGATACTTGAGTTGGGCCCTCACCGGCACCTCCACTCCCTGGACGACTATGCGCGCGTCCGGGGGAGGTCCTCTCCGCGGTCCATGAAATAGGAGGGCCTCCGTTTTAGTCAATGAGACCCTCAAACCCAGAAGTGCGAGCCGGTCCACCACCAAAGACACGGCAATTGTGGCCAGCCGCGCCGCCTCCTCATAGGACCCGCCCCGGGCTGCAACGAAGGTGTCGTCCGCATACCCGATTATTTTCGCACCGGGGGGAACCGGCCCCCGAAGGATCCAATCATATCCAATGTTCCACAGGGTCGGACCCAAAACCGACCCCTGTGGAACACCGCACGTCATTTGCCGCGCATACCGCCTTCCGTCTCGGCCTTCCCACACAACTTCTCTGTCCTGGAGGTACGCCCCCAACAGCTTCCGGAGATAGGGAGGCACCCCATGGTACCGGAGTGCCTCCATGATAGTCTCAAACGGAATGCTGTTGAAGGCATTCGCCACATCCAGCGATACCCCCAGGACTACGTCTCCAGCCGCAACCGCTCCTTTGCTCAGCTCTTTAAGGGTGGTCAGAGCGTCTATGGTGGACCGCTCTGCCCTAAATCCATACTGGGCCTCCGAGAGTTGAGGCCCAACTACCTCCAAGTGCTGGACGAGACGAGATGCGATAATCTTCTCCAGTAACTTGCCCGTCTCGTCCAGCAAAACAATCGGCCTGTAAGCCGACGGGGAGTCAGGTGGCCGATCTCCCCCTTTCGGTAACAAACACAGCCGCCCGACCTTCCACTGCTTCGGAAACTCTCCTTTGCTAATGCATGCATTGAAGAGTCCCCGAAGCTGTTCTCCCAAGTGCTTGAGCGCGAGTGCCAACAATCGTCCCGGGACGCCGTCCGGTCCCGGAGCCGTTTTTCTGCCGCGAAGGCGGTCCAGGGCCAGCTCCATTTCTCCCTCGGAAATAAGAGGGGGAGCCTCTTCCTCTGCGGGCTCCGGAGCAGGAGGAGCCATCACCGGGGGCGTGTGTCCCGGCGAATTGGGGAACAGTTCGCCCACCACCCTGCCGAGAAGATCCGGCTGTAGGGTCTCCGTTAAGGGGGCGCCAAGATTGCGTAATTTCTTTCGAGCCGCTCGGTAGGGACGCCCCCACGGGTCTCTGTCTAGATCCGCCAGGATCTCCTCAAAGGCGGCCGATTTGGCTTGGCTTATGGCCAGTTGTAGGGCTCGCTTGGCAGCTCCGTACTGCTCCCGCAGTTCCGCCAGTTCAACATCGGCTCCCTCCCGGCCCGGAGCTCGCCGGTTCCGTGCTTGACAACGGGCGTGTGCTCTACGGGCTCTGTTGGCCGCTATCCGTAGTTCGGCTATCTCCGGGGTCCACCAGTAGACGGACTTGCGTGGTGGTCGACGTCGCGCCCTCGGCATGGCCGAATCACACACCTCAGTGAGGATGGCGTGCATCCGACCGGCCAACACCTCCGTGTCGGCTCCCTCCTCCGGCCTGGGGGCGAACCATCGGTGGACGATGGCCGCCTCCTCCGCCAGCTCTTTGTCGAGCCGGCCCAAATTCCATTTGGGGAAAGTTCCTACGGGCCGCTGCCCACTCGCCATACCTCCCGAGGGAGGGGAGACCTCGAATCTAATATAAAGATGGTCAGACAGGGTCTCCACCCCCTCCTCCACTCTCCATCCGGCCACCCTGCGCGCGACTGCAGGGGTGGCAAAGGAGAGGTCCACAATGGACCCCCCGTTGTTCCGCACGCAAGTGTGGACTGTCCCCAGGTTGAGCAGGGACAGCCCGGAGAGGAGTCCCCATACCTGGACCGCCTCCCCCCTCCCGTCCGTGACGGGGCAGCCCCACGCCCGGGACTTCGCGTTGAAGTCGCCGAGGACTAAGATAGACCCCGGCGACCTGCGAGATACAGCCGCCCTGACAGAGTCCAGGAACGTCTCGAACTCTGCCAGGGAGCGGTTGGGGGAGAAGTACACCCCAACAATGGTGTACTCCCGCCAGCTGACCACGACATAACCTGGCCCCCTTTCGACAACAATAAGAGGCGGGCCAGCATCCATCCGGACCACCACCGCCACCGAACCGTCGAGGTCCCCGGCCCAGTTAGAATGGGGGGGGACGAAATACGGCTCGCAAGCCACCGCCACCTGCACCTGCCACTGCGCGAGGGATTGAAGGAAAAGATCTTGTGCCCTCGCACAGTGGTTAAGATTCGCCTGAAGGAAGCTAGCATGTCGACTACAATCCATTATTATTCTGACATGCTAGCCTCCCTTTCTGCCCTCACTGGTCGAATCGGGGCGGTGGGAGCTCTCCACGCCCCCACGCCCGACTTTCCTTTTACCGTGGGGGGAGCACAAAGCCTCCCCCCCATTAAATGTCCGGCCGGCTTTCCGGCCGCAGCGCAAACGCCGCACCGCATGGTTGCGGATTTGCAGGCCGCAGTTTTATGGCCCTCCTCGCCGCACCGGAAGCACAATTTGCTGCGGTCGACGGAAGAGGGACATGTCGGCCTTGTATGGCCAACGCCCAGACATCTGTAGCAGCGGAGAGGCCGCTGCTCTAGTAGTCGGACCGTTGCGGAGGTCCATCCGACCATTAATTTGCCCGCCTTTGAAATAGTCTTCGTGGCCGCCACCGGACACTCGACTATGCACGAGCCCATTCCATCGGGGCCCGCGGTGATTGGGTGGACCTTGACCTGGTCCACCAGACACACTCCGGCACGAGACACAGCGATGGCCACCTTTTCAACGGTGGCCGTGTCCCCAAGCCCCAGCACCCGCAGATCGGCGCATTTGACGGGGACCGCTACCTCGGCAACCCCGTCGAGGGCAACCTTCAATTTATCGGCCAGGGCAATGGCCTTGTCCTGGCCTTGGGAGCCTGGGATCTCTATGATCCGGGCCCCTGTGGCGGATCGTCGGAAGTGGACGGACTCAATGCCCAAGTCCGCCGGGTTCACCGCCTCTTCCGCCCGTCCCATAAGTTGGGCATAAGTTACTCCCTTGGCGGCAGCCTCCGCGTTCAGGGTGACCAGCACCGCGGCCGTCTTCGGGGCGGTCAGCTTAGGCTTACCCCGCTGGGTCTTTTTAGCCGCCTTGGGAGCCGATTTCTGTGCCGCCGTGGAGGGTGGAGACTTTTTCCCCTTCCCCTTTCCCTTCCTGACCACCTCCGTCCAAGTGGTCGCTTGATTTGAGGGACCCGCTACAGAAGTGGTGTCCATCGCCTCCGGAGTCGGAGGAACCGCCGGCAGTTCGGGGACTGGGGGATGACTCACCCCCTTATTTTTCCCCTTTTTTCCCGACTTTTTCGCCGACTTTTTAGCAGTAGCGGTAGTGGACTCCGCTGCAGCAGGAGCCGGGGCAGAGACCGGCACCGGCACCGGCGCCGGGGTGCCAACTGGCCCCACCGGGGCCCTGTCCGCCCTTAGAGGTGGGCGAATCCTCGTCTCCGGGAGGAGGCGCTCTTCGATGCCCTCGAAGCGGGCATTAATCATTGTCCCCACCGAGGCTATAATTGATCGCCTAAACTCCTCCAGCAGCTCCCCCATCTGAGGCATGGCACTCGAGACTGCTGAGGCAGGCGGTGGGCAAGTTGCCCTCGTGGCGGTCGTAGCGCTCGCCTGCTCCAACTCGAGCAGCAGCGACTTACGCTCAGCCTTCAGCGCGTCATTCTCACGGCGGAGGCGAGCAAACTCCACCTGGACGCGACGTACCTCGTCCGACACCGTTCTGTCCGCCAGGGCCTCTACGATGTCAAGTAGACCCGTCGCCGCCACATTGAGGGTCCTCATATAACCCCCTTTGAGGTTCTTCGACGTGCGCACGACCTCAAAAATGGCCGCTGCACTCACGCCGGCCTGCGCTCTTAATTGTTCGGCATCGAGCAGATGCGGCGCCTCCAGTGTTGGGCGCTCAAGCCCCTCGTCCGGGTCAAGGATGGGCGCCGGGGGTCCCATTGCGGTACGGGACGAACTCCCCGATGAACGACTCCTGGTAGAAGGAGCACCCGAAGTGGTCCTTCCGCGCCTAGCCACCGGCTCACGTGGAGCAGTGCGGTCCTCGGTCTCGGTTTCCGAGCCCGAAATTTCTGACCCGAGCACCGAGGGCGTTCGGTGTCTTTTACGGCGTGCACCGTCACCCGAAGACATAAACTCATCCGGCTCTCCTATTGGGAGCCGCTCCAGCACCACAACGGGAGTAAGGGGCCTGGAACCCCCTCCTCCGACAATCAACGACGGTCGCGCAACACTGGGCGTGCGACGACCCTCCACCACTGCGCAGTCTACACTGCCGGGCTTTTTGCCCCCGATCTCCTCCTCATTGTTGGGCTTCTCGCCCCTCCCACTGTTAACGTCGTTTTGGTTTTTGTTTAAATTTAAGAAATCCATATAGAGTCCCACGAGTATGGGGGAAATAAACCGTCCACCCAGGCAGAGCCCCCTGTACCTGGGTAACCCTATTACACGGTGAGGTCGGGCAGGTTTCACCGGATCTTACAAACTAACTTTTTTTAGTGAGGTTAAGTCCTCGTGGCCCGGCCAATTAAGGCAAGGCCCTCGGTCCCAGCAGTGGCCGCGAGACGTGACCACGACACCTCCGCTGGGATAACGAGTTTGAAGGCGGTGACCGAAGTCTGCCCTCCCGGAGACGGTACCGAAACCGGGAGAGCCCGCCCTCCCACCGACGGATCACCCGTCCCTCCTCCGACACCTGTGCCCTCTGCAAGCAGAGGGACACGCACAGTGATTTTTTATAGAGGTTTTCTTCCTCGCGACCGCTGTCTCCCCGACCTCCGACAAGCAGCCCCCGATCCTGACTCAAAAATTGAGCCAGGCTTGCGGTTTGGGTCCGCCGAGAACAGTACTCAGCGGACACCCCCACCCCGGGCAGGACATGAAAGTCCGCCCCCCCATGGTTTTTTATAGAGGTTTTCCTTCCTCTCTCGTGCAGTGGCGCTCGCGCACCACCACACGGTGTGAAGGGACCTGGTTCTGAGCCTGAAGGCCTCAGAACGAAACGGTCCCTTCGGGTCTGTCTTGGCTTCGCTAATGCTACTGAGCCCCCTCACCACGACAAGGTGCAGACCCACGAGGGGGAAAAAGACAACTCCCGCACTAAGAATTGCTCTTGTGTCGCGGGGACTTTTACAAACATACAAACAACGGACACAAAGCACAACCAGACCCGAAACAATTATTTGTGGATCGCACAAATAATTGCTCCGTGTGGGAATCGAACCCACGACCTCCCGATGCAGTGGTATCTGCGTGGTGACCTAAACCACTGCGCCACGGAGGCAGTCAACCTAACCTAACCTAACCTAACCTAACCTAACCTAACCTAACCTAACCTAACCTAACCTTTTTTTTTTTTTTTTTTTTTTTTTTTTTTTTTTTTTTTTTTTTTTGCGTCAGGAAAATGCATTACTGCATGTCCCGCCCCAGGGAGGAAAGCGGGGGTCTGTCGGGCTCTCCCGCCGGCAAGGCGTTCCGGCTAACATGGGCATACCGACTAAAAACCTGACGGTGTTCCTTCTACAATCACCATAACGTGGCCAGGACGCGGTACCTCCAATCGGATACTCCGCGTCCCAGCCGGTGACGGCCCGCTTTGGATGCGGGCCCTACTTCGAGCGGGGGCGGGCATGATGGTTGCCCCCCCCTAACTCTCCACTTCACGGGGGTGCGCCAGGAACACACAGCGCACTCCCCACCTCTCGGACCTGTTCCCTGTCCAGGCGACGGAGCGTTCCGCCTCCGCCGCCCACAGGTCCGCGTCACGGGGGCCGGAGATCGTCCCGGCGCCTACGACGCCCAGTGCGTCTTGCGCGGGAAGGGAGGGGAGCGTTGATTTCTCGCTCCCGTTCCGCCGCCTCTTTGAGGGAAATGACCTCTTCACAGAATGAGGCGACGGCCGACCACGCTGCCTCGCTCCCGACCATGGACAGAACCACAGCCGAGAGCGAGAGGTCGCTCCCGACCACCCCGGTCAATTGACGGCGCTGCGACGACCACGCCTGGCAGTGTGCCAGCGTATGCAGCGCCGTATCGGGGCAGTCTCCACAGTGATGGCACCTGGGCGTCTGCTCGCGGCCTATGCGACACAGGTACTTGCCGAAACAACCGTGTCCGGTCAAGACCTGTGTCAGCCGATATGTGAGCGCGCCGTGCCCTCTCTCCAGCCACTCCGTGACCGCCGGCCGCACGGCCTCGATGGTTACGAGGCCGGCACTGGGGTCTTCCAGTCGTCGCTTCCACGCCGCCAGGACATCTTGGCGGAGCTCTGCTCTCCGCGCCTCGACTTCCTGAGGCGCTGGCAGTGAGCCTCCGCCTCGGGCCTCCTCGCGCCATGTATAGAGTGACGCGAGGGCCCCCGCGTCCAAGTCCCACGGCGGCGTTCCGGCCAGTAGGCACGCCACTTCGAAGGAGATCGTGCGGTAGCCTCTCACGGCCCTGACGGCCATCACCCGCTGCGGACGTCGCAGGGCGGCGATGTTTTTGGCCGACAGGGCATTGGCCCAAATAGGTGAGCCATATAGGGCCATTGACCGCACGATCCCGGCGTACAGCCGTCGGCAGGTGTTGTTTGGCCCCCCGAGGTTTGGCAGCAGGCGAGATAGTGCGCCCGCCGCACCTACGAGTTTGGGGGCCAGCCGACTGAAATGGGCTGTGAAGTCCCATCGGCCGTCGAGAGTCAGTCCGAGATACTTCATCGACGGTGCGATGCCGATGGTGACTCCGCCTACTACAATGCTGGATCCGGGTGGAGGGCGGCGTCGGGGCCCATGGAAAAATAGGGCCTCCGACTTTTCTAGTGCCACCTCCAGACCCAGCCGCCGGATGCGAGCGACGACTTGTGCGACCCCAGCTGTGGCCAGCACTTCCGCGTCGCGGTGCGTCTTCCCCCGGGCTGTTACCAACGTGTCGTCGGCATAGCAGAATATGCCGACGCCCGGCGGGAGCGCACCGCGCAGAACGAAATTGTAGCCCACGTTCCACAGGAGAGGGCCTAGAACCGACCCCTGTGGAACCCCACACGTGACTACTTTTCGCGACCAACTGTTCTGACCCGGGTAGACGATCGATCTACCTTCTAGGTAAGCCCCGACAATGCGGCGGAGGTAGAGTGGCACTCTGTGATATTCCAGTGCCACCCGTATGCTGCTCCAGGGGAGGGTGTTGAAGGCGTTGGCGATGTCGAGTGACACCGCCAAGACGACCTCTCCCTGGGCTACTGCGTCCTCCGCCAGGGCCCTGACGCGTGCAATTGCGTCGATCGTGGAGCGCCCTTTGCGGAACCCAAATTGTTGGTCCGCTAGGTCCGGCCCAACACAACTTAGGTGTGCGACGAGGCGGTCTGCAAGGATGCGCTCAAAGAGCTTGCCCACCTCGTCCAGCAACACTATGGGCCGGTACGCGGACGGCGAGTCCGCGGGGCGCCCCTCCTTCTTCAGCAGGACGAGCTTCCCGGTCTTCCACGGTGCCGGGAACTCGCCCCTCTCTATGCACGCGTTGTAGAGCCCCAGTAGTCGGGGCTCGAGGGCCTCTCGAGCCAGGACCCACGCTCGGCCTGGAATGCCGTCGGGCCCTGGGGCGGTGTTCTTAGCCGCGAGGCGTTGCACCGCCACCCTCAGGTCTACCCGGGTCACCGGGGGAATTTCCTCCTCCTCCTCTTCCGTCGTCGTCGTCGGCGTCTCGCCCGGCGGAGCCATGGGCGGCGGGATGTGTGCCGCCCTGAGAGGAAACAGAGCGGACACCACGTTCTCGACCACCTGGGGCTGGAGACTTTGCGTAAGTGGGGGGGCCCAGGGGCGAAGTTTGCCCCTGACCCAGCGATACGGGCGCCCCCACGGATCAGTATCCAGCGTCTCCAGAAGAGTTCCCCAGGCGGCGGTTTTGGCCCTGCTGATTTCAGTGGACAGGGCCTTCTTCGCCGCTCTGTACCTCTCGTACAGCTCCGCCTCTTGCGACTCCGCGTCTGGGGGTCGGCGACGCCTCCTGCGGAGGCGTTGGTAGCGGCGGCGTGCCGCAGTACAATTCTTGCGCAACTGCGCGATTTCCGCCGACCACCAATATACCCTCCGCCGTCGCCGGGACAGAACCGGACGCGGGGCATCGCAATATCGCAGACGCGGGTCATGTCTGCCCGGAGCCTGTCTGCTTCCGCCTCCACGTTGACGGGCCGATCTTCTGACGCCTGCGAAATCCAGGCGTCAACGATGGAGGCTTCGACGAGCGCCTCCTTGTCGAGGCGTTTCAAGGACCAGCGCGGTCCTATTTCGACCGGGGTATCCTGGTTAGACAAGGCCCTCGAGGTAACCGGGGAGATGCTGAACCGAATATATCTATGGTCAGATAGTGTCTCAACCCCCTCGAGGACTCTCCAGGACTGGACACGGGGCGCAAGTGCGGGGGTGGCAAATGTGAGGTCCACTATGGACCCACCCCGCTGGCGCACGCACGTGTCCACGGCACCCCGGTTCAAGACAACAAGGCCCGTGGCCGCCAACCAATCTTCGACTTCCTCGCCCCGCGCGTCCGTAGAGGGGGAACCCCAAGCCGTGGACTTGGCATTGAAGTCCCCCAGGACCAAGGCGGGGCGAGACCTATCACGGCCGACCACGGTGCCGATCCGCGCGAGAAACGCCTCGAATTCAGCCAGGCTCCGGTTTGGCGAGAAATATATGCCGACGACGACTATGTCTCCCCATGTGACCGCCACATAACCATGGCCCCTCGCTGTGGGCACGAGGGGCGGAACTCCGACGGCGGCCGGGGAGACTACGGCTACCGAGCCGTCTAAATCACCCGCCCAGTCATCCCTGGGCGGAACAAAGTACGGCTCTGCCGCCACTGCCAACTTTATTGACCACTGTGCCAGACTTTGGGAGAAGAGATCCTGGGCCCTGGCACAGTGGTTCAAGTTCGTTTGGAGGAGATGGAGAGCCATTACTGTTGGGTCTCCATCTCCACCACGTCTGCCGGCACTTCGGCGGCGTCAGAAGCCGCGGGCCGGTCTGCCGACTGCGAAGCGGCCTTGGCCTTCTTCGCAGACGTCTTCTTCTTCTTCTTTTTCTTTTTGCTCGGGTTTTCTCCCTGTGTCTTCTTCTTGTTGCCTTTTGGTGGGGCGCAGGCTTTGCTCCCCACCACGTGCGCCGCCGGCCTGCCTGCCGCGGCGCAAACGGCACAGTTCGGTGCTTCCGAGCACGACCGGGCAATGTGGCCCGGCTTGCCGCACCGGAAGCACGTGCCGCTCCTATCGACCTCAGATGTGCACCGCGCACAGACGTGGCCGCCTTCAAGGCAGCGGTAGCAACGGCGCTCGCGTGGGGGGAGGAGTTCCACCCGCGCCGACACCCAACCGATCAAAAGGCGGCGGCCATCTACGATCTTCTTGGCCGCCGCGACTGGGCAGCAGGCCCAAATAGATCCGCCGCCGTGAGGGCCGAGGCGGATCTGGCCCAGCCGGACAGAGTCCGCTGGGCATTCGCCGGCCCTAGAGAGGGCGGCTTTTACTTCCTCCGGGGAGGCAGAGTCGTCCAGGCCCGTAATCCGTAGTTCGGCGGTTTTGGTGGGCCTGGACACGCGGACGATGTCCTCCCCGAGGACCTCGCGCAATTTTTGGGCGAAGGCGTCCGCCTTCTCGGCTCCGGACGTTCCTGGGAGCTCAAACATGCGAGCCCCCGTGGCAGCGACCTTAAAACGGACGTCATTGGGGCCTATGCCTAGATCGGCCAGATTAATTTTGGACTTTGCGTCCCCAATGACGTCTTTGTAGGTAGCGCCGTTCTTCGCTGCCTCCGGCTGCAGAGTTATGACAACTGCAGCCGATTTTGGAGTCCGGAGCTTCGCCGCCTTCTTCTTGGACGCCTTCTTCTTTGTTGTTTTAGGCGCCTTTTCCTTGGGCGCCTTTGCCGCCTTTCCATTCTTCCCGACGAGCTGCCACTCGTTGGCAGTCGCCGGGATTGCGGGAGCCTCTTTAGCGGGCATGGCCGCCACCGCGCTATACGACGGTTGTGGTTGTTTGTCGCGCTTCCCTTTGGGAGCCGGTGGATTTGGCGCGGTGGTGGGTTTTGTTGCCGGCGCTGGTGGCGCCGTCGCCTTGCCCTTTCTGGCGGCAGGAGTTGGTGCCGCCGTCTTCTTCGCTCTAGCGGCGGGCACAGGAGGTGCCCCTGCCGCTTTCTTGTCCGCCGCCAGGGGCGGACGAATGCGGGGCTCCGGCGGAAGCCGGGCCTCTATGGCCCCAAAACGGGCGTCCACCATGAGGCGGAGGTCGGCGATGGCGGATTCCACGGATGGAGGCGCCTGCCCAATTATAATGGGCTGGGCGCCGGTGGTGGTGGTGTGGATGTTCTCCACCACAGCTTTAAGCGCCGCCATCTCTTTATTGAGGTGGTCGACCTCCGCCTTTAGCCGGCTGTTTTGCGCCTGAAGCGCTAGGTTTTCATTCGTCGCGGACCGCCGACTTAACTCAGACGTCGCCAGCCTGATGTTTCGGGCAGCGTCTTTTAGGGACTTAATAAAAGTCCCTTTAAGGTGGCCGGACTTGTCGGCGACCGCGATTACTGCCTCCAAATTGCTTTGGATAGCCTCTGCCAATTGCTTGGCAGACTTGTCCTCCGGGTCCTCCGACTCTGGCGCCCTTGTCGCCGGCGCCTTCTTCTTCTTCCGCGCCCCATCCGACTCCTCGGACTCAGGGCGCGGACGTCTCTTTCGCCAAAGGCGACCACTCACTGACGGCTGGGTGCCGTCAGAAATAATGCTCATGTCGGAGCCAGTGTCAGAGTCGACACTGGACTCCTGAGCAACGCGGGACCTCGTCCTCCCGCTGGGGCTCCCAAGATGAATGGGGAGCCGCTCCAGCACTACAACGGGGGACAGGGGCCTAGAACCCCCTCCTCCTCCGATCACCGACGAGGGGCGCACAATACTGGGCGTGCGCCGCCCCTCTACTGCAGCGCAATCTGCACTGCCGGGCTTTTTGCCCCCAATCTCCTCACTATTGGGCTTCTCGCCCCTCCCACTGTTATCTTCGATTTGGTTTTTGAGATTTAAAGATTCCATAAAAGTCCCACGAGTATGGGGGAAGTAAACCGTCCACCCAGGCAGAGCCCCCTGTACCTGGGTAACCCTATTACACGGTGAGGTCGGGCAGGTTTCACCGGATCTTAAAACTAAATTTTTTATTGAGGTTAAGTCCTCTTGGCCCGGCCAATTAAGGCAAGGCCCTCGGTCCCAGCAGTGGCCGCGAGACGTGACCACGACACCTCCACTGGGATAACGAGTTTGAAGGCGGTGACCGAAGTCTGCCCTCCCGGAGACGATACCGAAACCGGGAGAGCCCGCCCTCCCACCGACGGATCACCCGTCCCACTCCTGTGCCCTCAAGCAGAGGGACACGCACAGTGATTTTTTATAGAGGTTTTCTTCCTCGCGACCGCTGTCTCCCCAACCTCCGACAAGCAGCCCCCGATCCTGACCCAAGAGTTGAGCCAGGCTTGCGGTTTGGGTCCGCCGAGAACAGTACTCAGCGGACACCCCCACCCCGGGCAGGACATGAAAGTCCGCCCCCCCATGGTTTTTTATAGAGGTTTTCCTTCCTCTCTCGCGCAGTGGCGCTCGCGCACCACCACACGGTGTGAAGGGACCTGGTTCTGAGCCTGAAGGCCTCAGAACGAAACGGTCCCTTCGGGTCTGTCTTGGCTTCGCTAATGCTACTGAGCCCCCTCACCACGACAAGGTGCAGACCCACGAGGGGGAACCTTTTTTTTTTTTTTTTTTTTTTTTTTTTTTTTTTTTTTTTTTTTTTTTTTTTTTTGCGTCAGGAAAATGCATTACTGCATGTCCCGCCCCAGGGAGGAAAGCGGGGGTCTGTCGGGCTCTCCCGCCGGCAAGGCGTTCCGGCTAACATGGGCATACCGACTAAAAACCTGACGGTGTTCCTTCTACAGTCACCATAACGTGGCCAGGACGCGGTACCTCCAATCGGATACTCCGCGTCCCAGCCGGTGACGGCCCGCTTTGGATGCGGGCCCTACTTCGAGCGGGGGCGGACTTGAGGATTGTCCCCCCTAGCTCTCCACTTCACGGGGGTGCGCCAGGAACACACAGCGCACTCCCCACCTCTCGGACCTGTTCCCTGTCCAGGCGACGGAGCGTTCCGCCTCCGCCGCCCACAGGTCCGCGTCACGGGGGCCGGAGATCATCCCGGCGCCTACGACGCCCAGTGCGTCTTGCGCGGGAAGGGAGGGGAGCGTTGATTTCCCGCTCCCGTTTCGCCGCCTCTTTGAGGGAAATGACCTCTTCACAGAATGAGGCGACGGCCGACCACGCTGCCTCGCTCCCGACCATGGACAGAACCACAGCCGAGAGCGAGAGGTCGCTCCCGACCACCCCGGTCAATTGACGGCGCTGCGACGACCACGCCTGGCAGTGTGCCAGCGTATGCAGCGCCGTATCGGGGCAGTCTCCACAGTGATGGCACCTGGGCGTCTGCTCGCGGCCTATGCGACACAGGTACTTGCCGAAACAACCGTGTCCGGTCAAGACCTGCGTCAGCCGATATGTGAGCGCGCCGTGCCCTCTCTCCAGCCACTCCGTGACCGCCGGCCGCACGACCTCGATGGTTATGAGGCCGGCACTGGGGTCTTCTAGTCGCCGCTTCCACGCCGCCAGGACATCTTGGCGGAGCTCTGCTCTCCGCGCCTCGATTTCTTGAGGCGCTGGCAGTGAGCCTCCGCCTCGGGCCTCCTCGCGCCATGTATAGAGTGACGCGAGGGCCCCCGCGTCCAAGTCCCACGGCGGCGTTCCGGCCAGTAGGCACGCCACTTCGAAGGAGATCGTGCGGTAGCCTCTCACGGCCCTGACGGCCATCACCCGCTGCGGACGTCGCAGCGCGGCGATGTTTTTGGCCGACAGGGCATTGGCCCAGATGGGAGAGCCATATAGGGCCATTGACCGCACGATCCCGGCGTACAGCCGTCGGCAGGTGTTGTTTGGCCCCCCGAGGTTTGGCAGCAGGCGAGATAGTGCGCCCGCCGCACCTACGAGTTTGGGGGCCAGCCGACTGAAATGGGCTGTGAAGTCCCATCGGCCGTCGAGAGTCAATCCGAGGTATCTCATCGACGAAGCAATGCCGATGGTGACTCCGCCTACTATGATGCTGGATCCAGGTGGAGGGCGGCGTCGGGGCCCATAGAAGAATAGGGCCTCCGACTTTTCGAGTGCCACCTCCAGACCCAGCCGCCGGATGCGAGCGACTACTTGTGCGACCCCAGCTGTGGCCAGCACTTCCGCGTCGCGGTGCGTCTTCCCCCGGGCTGTTACCAACGTGTCGTCGGCATAGCAGAATATGCCGACGCCCGGCGGGAGCGCACCGCGCAGAACAAAATCATAACCTACGTTCCACAGGAGAGGGCCTAAAACCGACCCCTGTGGAACCCCACAAGAAACCACTTTTCTTTCCCAGTTACTTTGACCCGGGTAGACAATAGATCTTCCTTCTAGGTAAGCCCCGACAATGCGGCGGAGGTAGAGTGGCACTCTGTGATACTCCAGTGCCACCCGTATGCTGCTCCAGGGGAGGGTGTTGAAGGCGTTGGCGATGTCGAGTGACACCGCCAAGACGACCTCTCCCTGGGCTACTGCGTCCTCCGCCAGGGCCCTTACGCGTGCAATTGCGTCAATTGTTGAGCGCCCTTTGCGGAACCCGAATTGCTGGTCCGCTAGGTCCGGCCCAACACAACTTAGGTGTGCGACGAGGCGGTCTGCAAGGATGCGCTCAAAGAGCTTGCCCACCTCGTCCAGCAACACTATGGGCCGGTACGCGGACGGCGAGTCCGCGGGGCGCCCCTCCTTCTTGAGCAGGACGAGCTTCCCGGTCTTCCACGGTGCCGGGAACTCGCCCCTCTCGATGCACGCGTTGTAGAGCCCCAGTAGTCGGGGCTCGAGGGCCTCTCGAGCCAGGACCCACGCTCGGCCTGGAATGCCGTCGGGCCCTGGGGCGGTGTTTTTTGCCGCGAGGCGTTGCACCGCCACCCTCAGGTCTACCCGGGTCACCGGGGGAATTTCCTCCTCCTCCTCTTCCGTCGTCGTCGTCGGCGTCTCGCCCGGCGGAGCCATGGGCGGCGGGATGTGTGCCGCCCTGAGAGGAAACAGAGCGGACACCACGTTCTCGACCACCTGGGGCTGGAGACTTTGCGTAAGTGGGGGGGCCCAGGGGCGAAGTTTGCCCCTGACCCAGCGATACGGGCGCCCCCATGGATCCGTATCCAGTGTCTCCAGAAGAGTTCCCCAGGCGGCGGTTTTGGCCCTGCAGATTTCGGTAGACAGGGCCTTCTTTGCCGCTCTGTACCTCTCGTACAGCTCCGCCTCTTGTGACTCCGCGTCTGGGGGTCGGCGACGCCTCCTGCGGAGGCGTTGGTAGCGGCGGCGTGCCGCAGTACAATTCTTGCGCAACTGCGCGATTTCCGCCGACCACCAATATACCCTCCGCCGTCCGGGACAGAACCGGACGCGGGGCATCGCAATATCGCAGACGCGGGTCATGTCTGCCCGGAGCCTTTCTGCTTCCGCCTCCACGTCGGCGGGCCGATCTTCTGACGCCTGTGATATCCAGGCGTCGACGATGGAGGCTTCGACTAGCGCCTCCTTGTCGAGGCGTTTCAGGGACCAGCGCGGTCCGACTTCGACCGGGGCATCCTGGTTAGGCAAGGCCCTCGAGGTAACCGGGGAGATGCTGAACCGTATGTATCTGTGGTCAGATAAGGTCTCAACCCCCTCGAGGACTCTCCAGGACTGGACACGGGGCGCAAGTGCGGGGGTGGCAAAAGTAAGGTCCACTATGGACCCACCCCGCTGGCGCACGCACGTGTCCACGGCACCCCGGTTCAAGACAACGAGGCCCGTGGCCGCCAACCAATCTTCGACTTCCTCGCCCCGCGCGTCCGTAGAGGGGGAACCCCAAGCCGTGGATTTGGCATTGAAGTCCCCCAGGACCAAGGCGGGGCGAGACCTATCACGGCCGACCACGGTGCCGATCCGCGCGAGAAACGCCTCGAATTCGGCTAGGCTCCGGTTTGGCGAGAAGTAGACGCCGACGACGACTATGTCTCCCCATGTGACCGCCACATAACCATGGCCCCTCGCTGTGGGTACGAGGGGCGGAACTCCGACGGCGGCCGGGGAGACTACGGCTACTGAGCCGTCTAAATCACCCGCCCAGTCATCCCTGGGCGGTACGAAATATGGCTCTGCTGCCACCGCTAACTTTATGGACCACTGTGCCAGGCTTTGGGAGAGAAGATCCTGGGCCCTGGCACAGTGGTTCAGATTTGTTTGGAGGAGATGGAGAGCCATTAATGTTGGGTCTCCATCTCCACCACGTCCGCCGGCACTTCAGCGGCGTTGGAGGCCGCGGGCCGGTCTGATGACTGCGAAGCGGCCCTGGCCTTCTTCGCAGTCTTCTTGCTCTTCTTCTTCTTCTTTTTTTTGGGTTTTCCCCCGAATTCCCCGTCTTCTTTGCCTTTGGTGGGGCGCAGGCCTTGCTCCCCACCACGTGCGCCGCCGGCTTGCCTGCCGCGGCGCAGACGGCACAGTTCGGTGCTTCCGAGCACGACCGGGCAATATGGCCCGGCTTGCCGCACCGGAAGCACGTGCCGCTTCGGTCAACTGTGGATGTGCACCGCGCACAGACATGGCCGCCTTCCAGGCAGCGGTAGCAGCGACGTTCGCGTGGGGGGAGAAGCTCCACCCGCGCCGACACCCAACCGATCAATAGGCGGCGGCCATCGACAAGTTTTTTGGCCGCCGCGACTGGGCAGCAGGCCCAAATAGATCCGCCGCCGTGAGGGCCGAGGCGGATCTGACCCAGCCGGACGGAGTCCACTGGGCACTCGCCAGCCCTAGAGAGGGCGGCTTTAACTTCCTCTGCGGAGGTAGAGTCGTCCAAGCCCGTGATGCGTAGCTCGGCGGATTTCGTGGGCCTGGACACGCGGACGATGTCCTCCGGCAGTACCTCTCGCAGTTTGGAGGCGAAGGCATCTGCTTTCTCGGCTCCGGACGTTCCTGGGAGCTCGAACATCCGAGCCCCCGTGGCGGCAACCTTAAAACGGACGTCGTTGGGGCCAATGCCCAAATCGGCCAGGTTTATCTTGGCCTTTGCGTCCCCAATGACGTCTTTGTAGGAAGTGCCGTTCTTCACCGCCTCCGGCTGCAGTGTAATGACGACTGCAGCCGACTTTGGAGTCCGGAGCTTCGCCTCCTTCTTTTTCTTAGACGCCTTCTTCTTGGGCGCCTTGACCGCTTTCCCGTTCTTCCCGACGAGCTGCCACTCGTTGGCAGTCGCCGGGATTGCTGGAGCCTCTTTGGCGGGCATGGCCGCCACTGCACTGTAGGACGGCTTGCCCTTTTTGCCCCCCTTTCCTTTTCTGGTCGAGGGAGCCGGTGGATTTGGCGCAGTGGCGGGCTCTGCTGCCGGCGCTGGTGGCGCTGTCGCCTTGCCCTTTCTGGCGGCGGGGGTTGGTGCCGCCGTCGTCGTCGCTCTAGCGGCGGGCACAGGGGGTGTGCCTGCCGCTTTCTTATCCGCCGCTAGGGGCGGACGGATGCGAGGCTCCGGCGGAAGCCGGGCCTCTATGGCCCCAAATCGTGCGTCCACCATGAGGCGGAGGTCGGCGATGGCGGATTCCACAGACGGAGACGCCTGCCCAGTTGTTACGGGCTGGGCGCCGGTGGTGGTGTGGATGTTCTCCACCACGGATTTCAGGGCCGCCATCTCCTTTTTGAGGTGGTCGACCTCCGCCTTTAGCCGACTGTTTTGCGCTTGTAGCGCCAAGTTTTCATTAGTCGCTGACCGCCGACTTAGCTCCGACGCCGCCAGCCTGATGTTCCGGGCGGCGTCCTTTAGGGACTTAATAAAGGTCCCTTTAAGGTTCCCGGACTTGTCGGCGACCTCGACCACTGCCTCCAAGTTGTCGTTAATGGCGTCAGCCAATTGTTTGGCAGACTTGTCTTCCGCGTCAGACTCTGGCAATTTCTTTGCCGGTGCCTTTTTCTTCTTTCGCGCCCCATCCGACTCCTCGGACTCGGGGCGCGGTCGACGTTTACGCCAAAGGCGTCCGCTCTCCGACGGATGATTCCCGTCGGATTGAATGCTCATTTCGGAGCCAGTGTCGGAATCGACACTGGACTCCTGAGCCGCACAGGACCTCGTCCTCACACTGGGGCTCCCGAGGTGGATTGGGAGCCGCTCCAGCACTACAACGGGGGACAGGGGCCTAGAACCCCCTCCTCCTCCGATCACCGACGAGGGGCGCACAATACTGGGCGTGCGCCGCCCCTCCTCCATTGCGCAGTCTAAGCTGCCGGGCTTTTTGCCCCCAATCTCGGCCTTTTTGGATGGAAGGAATCTTCCCTTACCATCTCTGTTCGGAAGGCACTCCTTGTTTGATTTGCTGGTGCTATCAGTACTGTGAGCCACCGAAGTGGCTCCGACACCCGTTCCAGGTGGACCTGATGAAACAAGGTCACCTTCTCCGACCTCAACTCTACCTCCTCCTGCCTCTCCAGACCCAGGACCTCCCGAGGCGCAGGACGGCCCATCGACAACCGAACTTTCCAGCCGGCTGTCGGAACGCATTTGTTGCCCCTCCCCAGAGTACGAGGGGGCTCTGCCCGCCGGAACGGCGGGGTCGGATTCTCCGGCAGCGGCGCTGCCGGTACCGACCTGGGGTACCACAGTATTACAAGATGCGATCTCCATGTTGTTTCCTTTTTTTTAATTAGGGTTGGTCCCTACAAAACCTTAAAACTAAAACTTAACCTAACACCCGCTAGCGACCGAACCCCTGCCGGCCACGCACCGCCTCGGCACGGGCAACCTTACGGTTAGGGTTATTTTTTATAGAGGTTTTCTTCCTCGCGACCACTGTCTCCCCGACCTCCGACAGCGACCCCCGATCCTGACCCAAGAATTGGGCCAGGCTTGCGGTTTGGGTCCGCCGAGAACGGTACTCAGCGGACACCCCCACCCCGGGCAGGACATGAAAATCCGCCCCCCCATAGTTTTTTATAGAGGTTTTCCTTCCTCTCTCGCGCAGTGGCGCTCGCGCACCACCACACGGTGTGAAGGGACCTGGTTCTGAGCCTGAAGGCCTCAGAACGAAACGGTCCCTTCGGGTCTGTCTTGGCTTCGCTAATGCTACTGAGCCCCCTCACCACGACAAGGTGCAGACCCACGAGGGGGACGAGGGGGAACCTAACCTAACCTAACCTTTTTTTTTTTTTTTTTTTTTTTTTTTTTTTTTTAACTCGGTTAATGCATGAAATTGCATCCCCAGCGCCCGGGGGAGCGCTGGGGTATGTGGGGCTCTCCGAGCCAGAAGGGCAAGGCCTACCCACTAAACCACCGAGGTGTTGCTTCCTCCTCCGCATAATGTCGAGGCTGCGGGATCGCTTAAAGCACGCAACCGCAGCCCCGACGCGGCTGTCCATCAACGGACCCGTCCACAGTGTGGGACGACACCGCAACACACTGGTGCCGTCCCTCCACATGCCCCCTCGTGCAATGGCCAGAAAACTCCCCCGAGTTCGCCGGCCGAAGAGGGCCTTCGGAGGCCGGGACAGACTGCGCGCAGATGCGCAGTATGTCCCGGCCTCCGGTATAATCCGCACCGGCCACCGAGCCCGGAGTTGGCAGACTGCCCTCTCCCGGACCAGGTGGCCCCACAACTACTCCTACTCCTACTACGGCGGGGGGAGGAGGTGCGCGTACCTCCTTCTTCTTACACCCCGCCTCCGTTGGCGGCGCGGGTCGGAGGAAGACGCCTCACGATCCCGCTCCGCGGCCTCCTTCTGCGAAATGACTGTCTCGCAGAAGGTGGCCACCGCCCTCCAGGACCCCTCGCTATTCAGCATCGAGCTGATCACGTTAGTTAGCGAGAGGTCCCCCTCCACAAACGCCGACATGGCGTGCCTCTGCGGCGCCCAGGCCGCGCACTCGACCAGTGTGTGGTGCGCCGTATCTGTTGGCGCGTCACATTCGTGGCAGGCCGGCGTTGGTTCCCGGCCCGCAATCTGGTGCAGGTACTTACCGAAACAACCGTGTCCGGAAAGTACCTGCACCAGCCGGAAGGACAGAACCCCCCACTTTCTTCCCAGCCATCGTGAAAGGTGTGGCTGGATCGCCTCCACCGTGTCCCGGCCGGCGACTGGGGACCGCAATTGCTCGTCCCATCTCTGGACCAGGTCGGTTTGCGCCTCTGACCTGGTCCTCCGCACTTCGTCAAAGTCAGGGCGTTCGCCCCGCGTTCTTGCCTCCACTTTGCAGGCATACACCCGCGCTAAGACCCCTGCCTGTAATTCCCAGGGGGGGTCGCCCGCCAGTAGGGTGGCCGCCGTCCATGATATGGTACGGTACCCCCTTATCGCTCTCACCGCTATCACCCTCTGGGGTCTCCTCAACAATACTAAGTTTTTAGCGGTGAGAGCGTCCGCCCACACGGGGGCACCGTACAGCGCCATGCTTCGGACAATGCCGGTATAAAGGCGCCGGCAGGCCGAGCCTGGGCCCCCCAAATTAGGGAGCAGCCGACCTAGAGCGGCCGCTGCGGCAATCAGCTTCGGGGCCATTTGTGTAAAGTGGGCCCCGAAGTTCCACCGTCCGTCCAAGGTGAGGCCCAGATACTTGAGTTGGGCCCTCACCGGCACCTCCACTCCCTGGACGACTATGCGCGCGTCCGGGGGAGGTCCTCTCCGTGGTCCGTGAAATAGGAGGGCCTCCGTCTTAGTCAAGGAGACCCTCAGGCCCAAGAGCGCGAGCCGGTCTACCACCAGTGACACGGCGATTGTTGCCAGTCGCGCCGCCTCCTCATAAGTCCTCCCCCGGGCTGCTACGAAGGTGTCATCCGCGTATCCGATGACTTCCGCACCGGGGGGAACCGGCCCGCGGAGGAGCCAGTCGTATCCGATGTTCCACAGGGTCGGACCAAGAACCGACCCCTGTGGAACACCGCACGTCATTCGCCGCGCGTACCGTCGGCCATCTCGGCCCTCCCAAACGATTTCTCTGTCCTGGAGGTACGCCCCCAACAGCTTCCGGAGATAGGAGGGCACCCCATGATACCGGAGTGCCTCCATGATAGTCTCGAACGGAATACTGTTGAAGGCATTCGCCACATCCAGCGATACCCCCAGGACGACATCTCCAGCCGCAACCGCTCCTTTGCTGGACTCCTTCAGGGCTGTTAAGGCGTCTAATGTTGACCGCCCTGCCCTAAACCCGTACTGGGCCTCCGAAAGCTGGGGCCCAACCACATCCAAGTGCTGGACGAGACGAGATGCGATGATCTTCTCCAGTAACTTGCCCGTCTCGTCCAGCAAAACAATCGGCCTATACGCCGAGGGGGAGTCAGGTGGTCGATCTCCCCCTTTCGGGAGCAGGCACAAGCGTCCGACTTTCCACTGTTTCGGGAACTCTCCTCTGCTGATGCATGCGTTGAAGAGTCCCCGAAGCTGCTCTCCCAAGTGTTTGAGGGCGAGTGCCAATACTCTTCCTGGAACGCCGTCAGGCCCCGGAGCCGTTTTCCTGCCACGAAGGCGGTCCAGGGCCAGCTCCATCTCTCCCTCTGAAATTGAGGGGGGAGCCTCTTCTTCTGCGGGCTCCGGAGTAGGAGGAGCCATCACCGGGGGCGTGTGTCCCGGCGAATTAGGGAACAGTTCGCCCACCACCCTGCCGAGAAGATCCGGCTGTAGGGTCTCCGTTAACGGGGCGCCGAGATTCCGTAGTTTCTTCCGGGCCGAGCGATAGGGGCGCCCCCACGGATCCCTATCTAGGTCCGCCAGGATCTCCTCAAAGGCGGCCGATTTGGCCTGACTTATGGCCAGCTGTAAGGCTCTCTTGGCAACTCCGTACTGTTCCCACAATTCCGCAAGTTCAGTATCGGCTCCCTCCCGGTCCGGAGCTCGCCGGTTGCGGGTCCGACATCGGGCGTGTGCTCTTCGGGCTCTGTTGGCCGCTGTCCGTAGCTCGGCTATTTCTGGGGTCCACCAGTAGACGGACTTGCGTGCTGGTCGGCGCCGCGCCCTCGGCATGGACGAATCACACACTTTTGCAAGGATGGTCTGCATTCGGCCGGTCAACTCCTCCGTGTCGGCTCCCTCCTCCGGCCTGGGGGCGAACCATCGGTGGACGATGGCCGCCTCCTCCGCCAGCTCTTTGTCGAGCCGGCCCAAATTCCATTTGGGGAAAGTTCCTACGGGCCGCTGCCCACTCGCCATAACTCCCGAGGGAGGGGAGACCTCGAATCTAATATAAAGGTGGTCAGACAGGGTCTCCACCCCCTCCTCCACTCTCCATCCGGCCACCCTGCGCGCGACTGCAGGGGTGGCAAAGGAGAGGTCCACAATGGACCCCCCGTTGGGCCGCACGCAAGTGTGGACTGTCCCCAGGTTGAGCAGGGACAGCCCGGAGAGGAGTCCCCATACCTGGACCGCCTCCCCCCTCCCGTCCGTGACGGGGCAGCCCCACGCCCGGGACTTCGCGTTGAAGTCACCGAGGACTAAGATTGACCCCGGCGACCTGCGAGATACTGCCGCCCTGACAGAGTCAAGGAACGTCTCGAACTCCGCCAGGGAGCGGTTGGGGGAGAAGTACACCCCAACAATGGTGTACTCCCGCCAGCTGACCACGACGTAACCTGGCCCCCTTTCGACGACAATAAGAGGCGGGCCAGCATCCATCCGGACCACCACCGCCACCGAACCGTCGAGGTCCCCGGCCCAGTTAGAATGGGGGGGAACGAAATACGGCTCGCAAGCCACCGCCACATGCACCTGCCACTGCGCGAGGGATTGAAGGAAAAGATCTTGTGCCCTCGCACAGTGGTTAAGATTCGCCTGTAGGAAGCTAGCATGTCGATTACTATCCATTATTATTCTGACATGCTAGCCTCCCTTTCTACCCTCACTGGTCGAGTCGGGGCGGTGGGAGCTCTCCACGCCCCCACGCCCGACCTTCCTTTTACCGTGGGGGGAGCACAAAGCCTCCCCCCCATTAAATGTCCGGCCGGCTTTCCGGCCGCAGCACAAACGCTGCACCGCATGGTTGCGGATTTGCAGGCCGCAGTTTTATGGCCCTCCTCGCCGCACCGGAAGCATATTTTGCTGCGGTCGACGGGAGAGGGACATGTCGGCCTTGTATGGCCAACACCCAAACACTTGTAGCAGCGGAGAGGCCGCTGCTCTAGTAGTCGGACCGTTGCGGAGGTCCATCCGACCATTAATTTGCCCGCCTTCGATATCGTCTTGGTGGCCGCCACCGGACACTCGACTATACACGAGCCCATTCCATCGGGGCCCGCGGTGATTGGGTGGACCTTGACCTGGTCCACCAGACACCCCCCGGCACGAGACACAGCGATGGCCACCTTTTCAACGGTGGCCGTGTCCCCAAGCCCCAGCACCCGCAGATCGGCGCATTTGACGGGGACCGCTACCTCGGCAACCCCGTCGAGGGCGGCCTTCAATTTATCGGCCAGGGCAATGGCCTTGTCCTGGCCTTGGGAGCCTGGGATCTCTATGATCCGGGCCCCTGTGGCGGATCGTCGGAAGTGGACGGACTCAATGCCCAAGTCCGCCGGGTTCACCGCCTCTTCCGCCCGTCCCATAAGTTGGGCATAGGTTACTCCCTTGGCGGCAGCCTCCGCGTTCAGGGTGACCAGCACCGCGGCCGTCTTCGGGGCGGTCAGCTTAGGCTTACCCCGCTGGGTCTTTTTAGCCGCCTTGGGAGCCGATTTCTGAGCCGCTGTGGAGGGTGGAGACTTTTTCCCCTTCCCCTTTCCCTTCCTGACCACCTCCGTCCAAGTTGTAGTTGGGTTCGAGGGACCCGCTGCAGGAGTGGTCTCCATCGCCTCCGGAGTTGGAGGAACCGCCGGCAGTTCGGGGACCGGGGGATGGCTCACCCCCTTTTTGTTTCCCTTTTTCCCCGACTTTTTCCCCGTCTTTTTCGCAGCGGGAGTGGACTCCGCTGCAACAGGAGCCGGAGCAGCCGGAGTAGAGACCGGCACCGGCACCGGCGCCGGGGTGCCAACTGGCCCCACCGGGGCCCTGTCCGCCCTTAGAGGTGGACGAATCCTCGTCTCCGGGAGGAGGCGCTCCTCGATGCCCTCAAAGCGGGCATTAATCATAGTCCCCACCGAGGCTATAATTGATCGCCTAAACTCCTCCAGCAGCTCCCCCATCTGAGGCATGGCACTCGAGACTGCTGGGGCAGGCGGTGGGCAAGTTGCCCTCGTGGCGGTAGTAGCGCTCGCCTGCTCCAACTCCAGCAGCAGCGATTTGCGCTCAGCCTTCAACGCCTCATTCTCCCGGCGGAGGCGAGAAAACTCCACCTGGGTGCGGCGCACCTCGTCCGACACCGTTCTGTCCGCCAGGGCCTCTACAATATCGAGAAGACCCGTCGCCGCCATATTGAGGGTCCTCATATAACCCCCCTTGAGGTTCTTCGACGTGCGCACAACCTCAAAAATGGCTGCTGCACTCACGCCGGCCTGCGCCCTTAGCTGCTCGGCATCGAGCAGATGCGGCGCGTCCAGTGTTGGGCGCTCAAGCCCCTCGTCCGGGTCAAAGATGGGCGCGGGCGCCGGGGGTCCCATTGCGGTACGGGACGAACTCCTCGACGAACGACTCCTGGTAGAAGGAGCACCCGAAGTGGTCCTTCCGCGCCTAGCCACCGGCTCACGTGGAGCAGTGCGGTCCTCGGTCTCGGTTTCCGAGCCCGAAATTTCAGACCCGAGCACCGAGGGCGTTCGGTGTCTCTTACGGCGTGCACCGTCGCCCGAAGACAAAAACTCATCCGGCTCTCCAATTGGGAGCCGCTCCAGCACCACAACAGGAGTAAGGGGCCTGGAACCCCCTCCTCCAACAATCAACGACGGTCGCGCAACACTGGGCGTGCGACGACCCTCCACCACTGCGCAGTCTACACTGCCGGGCTTTTTGCCCCCGATCTCCTCCTCGTTGTTGGGCTTCTCGCCCCTCCCACTGTTAACTTCGGTTTGGTTTTTTAAGTTTAAGAATTCCATATAGAGTCCCACGAGTATGGGGGAAATAAACCGTCCACCCAGGCAGAGCCCCCTGTACCTGGGTAACCCTATTACACGGTGAGGTCGGGCAGGTTTCACCGGAACTTACAAACTAACTTTTTTTAGTGAGGTTAAGTCCTCTTGGCCCGGCCAATTAAGGCAAGGCCCTCGGTCCCAGCAGTGGCCGCGAGACGTGACCACGACACCTCCGCTGGGATAACGAGTTTGAAGGCGGTGACCGAAGTCTGCCCTCCCGGAGACGATACCGAAACCGGGAGAGCCCGCCCTCCCACCGACGGATCACCCGTCCCTCCTCCGTCACCTGTGCCCTCTGCAAGCAGAGGGACACGCACAGTGATTTTTTATAGAGGTTTTCTTCCTCGCGACCGCTGTCTCCCCGACCTCCGACAAGCAGCCCCCGATCCTGACCCAAAAGTTGAGCCAGGCTTGCGGTTTGGGTCCGCCGAGAACAGTACTCAGCGGACACCCCCACCCCGGGCAGGACATGAAAGTCCGCCCCCCCATGGTTTTTTATAGAGGTTTTCCTTCCTCTCTCGTGCAGTGGCGCTCGCGCACCACCACACGGTGTGAAGGGACCTGGTTCTGAGCCTGAAGGCCTCAGAACGAAGCGGTCCCTTCGGGTCTGTCTTGGCTTCGCTAATGCTACTGAGCCCCCTCACCACGACAAGGTGCAGACCCACGAGGGGGAACCTTTTTTTTTTTTTTTTTTTTTTTTTTTTTTGCGTCAGGAAAATGCATTACTGCATGTCCCGCCCCAGGGAGGAAAGCGGGGGTCTGTCGGGCTCTCCCGCCGGCAAGGCGTTCCGGCTAACATGGGCATACCGACTAAAAACCTGACGGTGTTCCTTCTACAGTCACCATAACGTGGCCAGGACGCGGTACCTCCAATCGGATACTCCGCGTCCCAGCCGGTGACGGCCCGCTTTGGATGCGGGCCCTACTTCGAGCGGGGGCGGGCATGATGGTTGCCCCCCCCTAACTCTCCACTTCACGGGGGTGCGCCAGGAACACACAGCGCACTCCCCACCTCTCGGACCTGTTCCCTGTCCAGGCGACGGAGCGTTCCGCCTCCGCCGCCCACAGGTCCGCGTCACGGGGGCCGGAGATCGTCCCGGCGCCTACGACGCCCAGTGCGTCTTGCGCGGGAAGGGAGGGGAGCGTTGATTTCTCGCTCCCGTTCCGCCGCCTCTTTGAGGGAAATGACCTCTTCACAGAATGAGGCGACGGCCGACCACGCTGCCTCGCTCCCGACCATGGACAGAACCACAGCCGAGAGCGAGAGGTCGCTCCCGACCACCCCGGTCAATTGACGGCGCTGCGACGACCACGCCTGGCAGTGTGCCAGCGTATGCAGCGCCGTATCGGGGCAGTCTCCACAGTGATGGCACCTGGGCGTCTGCTCGCGGCCTATGCGACACAGGTACTTGCCGAAACAACCGTGTCCGGTCAAGACCTGTGTCAGCCGATATGTGAGCGCGCCGTGCCCTCTCTCCAGCCACTCCGTGACCGCCGGCCGCACGGCCTCGATGGTTACGAGGCCGGCGCTGGGGTCTTCCAGTCGTCGCTTCCACGCCGCCAGGACATCTTGGCGGAGCTCTGCTCTCCGCGCCTCGACTTCCTGAGGCGCTGGCAGTGAGCCTCCGCCTCGGGCCTCCTCGCGCCATGTATAGAGTGACGCGAGGGCCCCCGCGTCCAAGTCCCACGGCGGCGTTCCGGCCAGTAGGCACGCCACTTCAAAGGAGATCGTGCGGTAGCCTCTCACGGCCCTGACGGCCATCACCCGCTGCGGACGTCGCAGGGCGGCGATGTTTTTGGCCGACAGGGCATTGGCCCAGATGGGAGAGCCATATAGGGCCATTGACCGCACGATCCCGGCGTACAGCCGTCGGCAGGTGTTGTTTGGCCCCCCGAGGTTTGGCAGCAGGCGAGATAGTGCGCCCGCCGCACCTACGAGTTTGGGGGCCAGCCGACTGAAATGGGCTGTGAAGTCCCATCGGCCGTCGAGAGTCAGTCCGAGATACTTCATCGACGGTGCGATGCCGATGGTGACTCCGCCTACTATAATGCTGGATCCGGGTGGAGGGCGGCGTCGGGGCCCATGGAAAAATAGGGCCTCCGACTTTTCTAGTGCCACCTCCAGACCCAGCCGCCGGATGCGAGCGACGACTTGTGCGACCCCAGCTGTGGCCAGCACTTCCGCGTCGCGGTGCGTCTTCCCCCGGGCTGTTACCAACGTGTCGTCGGCATAGCAGAATATGCCGACGCCCGGCGGGAGCGCACCGCGCAGAACGAAATTGTAGCCCACGTTCCACAGGAGAGGGCCTAGAACCGACCCCTGTGGAACCCCACACGTGACTACTTTTCGCGACCAACTGTTCTGACCCGGGTAGACGATCGATCTACCTTCTAGGTAAGCCCCGACAATGCGGCGGAGGTAGAGTGGCACTCTGTGATATTCCAGTGCCACCCGTATGCTGCTCCAGGGGAGGGTGTTGAAGGCGTTGGCGATGTCGAGTGACACCGCCAAGACGACCTCTCCCTGGGCTACTGCGTCCTCCGCCAGGGCCCTGACGCGTGCAATTGCGTCGATCGTGGAGCGCCCTTTGCGGAACCCAAATTGTTGGTCCGCTAGGTCCGGCCCAACACAACTTAGGTGTGCGACGAGGCGGTCTGCAAGGATGCGCTCAAAGAGCTTGCCCACCTCGTCCAGCAACACTATGGGCCGGTACGCGGACGGCGAGTCCGCGGGGCGCCCCTCCTTCTTCAGCAGGACGAGCTTCCCGGTCTTCCACGGTGCCGGGAACTCGCCCCTCTCTATGCACGCGTTGTAGAGCCCCAGTAGTCGGGGCTCGAGGGCCTCTCGAGCCAGGACCCACGCTCGGCCTGGAATGCCGTCGGGCCCTGGGGCGGTGTTCTTAGCCGCGAGGCGTTGCACCGCCACCCTCAGGTCTACCCGGGTCACCGGGGGAATTTCCTCCTCCTCCTCTTCCGTCGTCGTCGTCGGCGTCTCGCCCGGCGGAGCCATGGGCGGCGGGATGTGTGCCGCCCTGAGAGGAAACAGAGCGGACACCACGTTCTCGACCACCTGGGGCTGGAGACTTTGCGTAAGTGGGGGGGCCCAGGGGCGAAGTTTGCCCCTGACCCAGCGATACGGGCGCCCCCACGGATCAGTATCTAGCGTCTCCAGAAGAGTTCCCCAGGCGGCGGTTTTGGCCCTGCTGATTTCAGTGGACAGGGCCTTCTTCGCCGCTCTGTACCTCTCGTACAGCTCCGCCTCTTGCGACTCCGCGTCTGGGGGTCGGCGACGCCTCCTGCGGAGGCGTTGGTAGCGGCGGCGTGCCGCAGTACAATTCTTGCGCAACTGCGCGATTTCCGCCGACCACCAATATACCCTCCGCCGTCCGGGACAGAACCGGACGCGGGGCATCGCAATATCGCAGACGCGGGTCATGTCTGCCCGGAGCCTGTCTGCTTCCGCCTCCACGTTGACGAGGGGGAACCTAACCTAACCTAACCTAACCTAACCTAACCTAACCTAACCTTTTTTTTTTTTTTTTTTTTTTTTTTTTTTTTTTGTTCACTCGGTTAATGCATGAAATTGCATCCCCAGCGCCCGGGGGAGCGCTGGGGTATGTGGGGCTCTCCGAACCAGAAGGGCTAGGCCTACCCACTAAACCACCGAGGTGTTGCCTCCTCCTCGCCGCATAGTGCCGAGGCCACGGGAACGCTTTAAGCACATATCCGCGACCCCGACGCGGCCGTCCACACATGGACTCCTCCACAGTGTGGGACGACACCCCAACACACGGGTGCCGTCCCCCCACTATGCCCCCTTGTGCAATGGCCAGCAAACTCCCCCGAGTTCGCCAGCCAGGGGGCCTTCGGAAGCCGGGACAGGCCACGCGCAGATGCGCAGCATGTCCCGGCCGCCGGCGGCGGAAGATGTGTAGGCCGCCGCCACCTCCTCTCCGGCCGCCAAGCCCAAGAGCAGCGGTCCGCCCACTCCAGCTGCCCAGCAGCCTAGGCCACTGACCCAAGAGCGGAGTGTCCCACGCTCCGACTCCAGCTGCCCCGTGACCCTAGCCACCGAACCCAAGAGCGGCAGTCCGCCCGCTACTACTCCAGCTGCCCAGCGGCCCCACCACCAGCCGCCATGGGTTAAGAGCCGGGTCCGACCGCCCGACCCCCGGCTCCCCACGGCAGCCCCACCGTTGCCGCATCTCGCGGTGCGGCCCCGCCCAGTCGCGGAGATAGGGTACACCCCTTCCTCCGCGACCAGCCTCTCCAAAACCGGCCAGACTGCTCCTCTCAGCCCAGCCGGCCGGCCGCTTTTGGTCCCCCGGGGTAAGACGGTACCGCCCAGACAGGGAAGCGGCCTCTCCACTGGATCTCTCTTAGCTTCACCGCAAACGAGTGTCCCACACCACTCGGTTGCGGCTACTGAGCCCCCCCACCACTGCAAGGTGGAGATCCCTCGGGGGGGAACCTAACCTAACCTAACCTTTTTTTTTTTTTTTTTTTTTTTTTTAACTCGGTTAATGCATGAAATTGCATCCCCAGCGCCCGGGGGAGCGCTGGGGTATGTGGGGCTCTCCGAACCAGAAGGGCTAGGCCTACCCACTAAACCACCGAGGTGTTGCTTCCTCCTCCGCATAATGTCGAGGCTGCGGGATCGCTTAAAGCACGCAACCGCAGCCCCGACGCGGCTGTCCAATCATGGACCCGTCCACAGTGTGGGACGACACCGCAACACACTGGTGCCGTCCCTCCACATGCCCCCTCGTGCAATGGCCAGAAAACTCCCCCGAGTTCGCCGGCCGAAGAGGGCCTTCGGAGGCCGGGACAGACTGCGCGCAGATGCGCAGTATGTCCCGGCCTCCGGTATAATCCGCACCGGCCACTGAGCCCGGAGGTGGCAGACTGCCCTCTCACGGATCAGGTGGCCCCACAACTTCTCCTACCTACTTCTACTACGGCGGGGGGAGGAGGTGCGCGTACCTCCTTCTTCTTACACCCCGCCTCCGCTGGCGGCGCGGGTCGGAGGAAGACACCTCACGATCCCGCTCCGCGGCCTCCTTCTGCGACATGACTGACTCGCAGAAGGAGGCTACCGCCCTCCAGGACCCCTCGCTGTTCAGCATCGCGCTGATGACGCTAGTTAGCGAGAGGTCCCCCTCCACAAACGCCGACATGGCGTGCCTCTGCGGCGCCCAGGCCGCGCACTCAGCTAGTGTGTGGTGCGCCGTGTCTTGTGGCGCGTCACACTCGTGGCAGGCCGGCGTTGGTTCCCGGCCCGCAATCTGGTGCAGGTACTTACCGAAACATCCGTGTCCGGTAAGTACCTGCACCAGCCGGAAGGACAGAACCCCCCACTTCCTACTTAACCATCGGGACAGGTGGGGCTGGATTGCCTCTACCGTGTCCCGGCCAGCGACTGGGGACAGCAATTGTTCACTCCACCTCTCTATCAGGTCTGTATGCGCCTCCGATCTGATCCTCCTCACTTCTTCAAAGGTTGGTTGCTCGCCCCGATTTCGTGCCTCTATTTTGTAGGCATACACCCGCGCCAAGACTCCCGCCTGAAGCTCCCAGGGGGGGTCGCCCGCCAATAGGGTAGCCGCCGTCCACGATATGGTACGGTACCCCCTGATCGCTCTCACCGCTATCACCCTCTGGGGTCTCCTCGGAGCATCCGCCCACACGGGGGCACCGTACAGCGCCATGCTCCGGACTATACCAATATAAAGGCGCCGGCAGGCCGAGCCCGGGCCCCCCAAATTAGGTAGCAGCCGGCCTAGAGCGGCCGCTGCGGCAATCAGCTTCGGGGCCATTTGTGTGAAGTGGGCCCCAAAGTTCCACCGTCCATCTAATGTGAGGCCCAGGTATTTGAGTTGGGCCCTCACCGGCACCTCCACTCCCTGGACGACTATTCGCGCGTCCGGGGGAGGTCCCCGCCGCGGTCCGTGGAAAAGGAGGGCCTCCGTCTTAGTCAAGGAGACCCTCAAGCCCAGAAGTGCAAGCCGGTCCACCACCAGAGACACGGCGATTGTGGCCAGCCGCGCCGCCTCCTCATAAGACCCGCCCCGGGCAGCGACGAAAGTGTCGTCCGCATAACCTATAACCTCCGCTCCGGGAGGAACCGGCCCCCGAAGGAGCCAATCATATCCAATGTTCCACAGGGTCGGACCCAAAACCGACCCCTGTGGAACTCCGCACGTCATTCGGCGCGCATATTTTCGTCCGTCTCGGCTCTCCCACACTATCTCCCTGTCCTGGAGGTATGCCCCCAACAGCTTCCGGAGGTAGGGGGGCACCCCATGGTACCGGAGTGCCTCCATGATCGTCTCAAACGGAATGCTGTTGAAGGCGTTTGCCACATCCAAAGATACCCCCAGGACGACATCTCCAGCCGCAACCGCTCGTTTACTGGACTCCTTCAGGGCTGTTAAGGCGTCTAAGGTGGACCGCCCTGCCCTAAATCCGTACTGGGCCTCCGAAAGCTGGGGCCCAACCGTCTCCAAGTGCTGGACGAGACGAGATGCGATGATCTTCTCCAGCAACTTGCCCGTCTCGTCCAGCAAAACAATTGGCCTGTACGCCGAGGGGGAATCAGGTGGTCGATCTCCCCCTTTCGGGAGTAGGCACAAACGTCCGACCTTCCATTGTTTCGGGAACTCTCCCCTGCTGAAACATGCATTGAAGAGTCCCCGAAGCTGTTCTCCCAGATGTTTGAGCGCGACTGTCAGCACTCGTCCCGGAACGCCGTCAGGTCCCGGAGCCGTTTTCCTGCCACGAAGGCGGTCCAGGGCCAGCTCCATCTCTCCCTCGGATATTAGGGGGGGAGCCTCTTCCTCTGCGGGCTCCGGAGTAGGAGGAGCCATCATCGGGGGCGTGTGTCCCGGCGAATTGGGGAACAGTTCGCCCACCACCCTGCCGAGAAGATCCGGCTGTAGGGTCTCCGTTAACGGGGCGCCAAGGTTGCGTAACTTCTTCCGAGCCGCTCGGTAGGGACGCCCCCACGGGTCTCTGTCTAGGTCCGCCAGGATCTCCTCAAAGGCGGCCGATTTGGCTTGGCTTATGGCCAGTTGCAGGGCGCGCTTGGCAGCTCGGTACTGCTCCCGCAATTCCGCCAGTTCGGCTTCGGCTCTCTCCCGGTCCGGAGCTCGTCGGTTGCGTGTCCGACATCGGGCGTGCGCTCTTCGGGCTCCGTTGGCCAATTGTCTCAGCTCGGCTATCTCCGGGGTCCACCAGTAAACGGACTTGCGTGGTGGTCGACGTCGCGCCCTCGGCATGGCCGAATCACATACCTCGGTGAGGATGGTGTGCATCCGGCCGGCCAACACCTCCATGTCGGCTCCCTCCTCCGTCCTGGGGGCGAACCATCGGTGGACGATGGCCGCCTCCTCCGCCAGCGCCTTGTCGAGCCTGCCTAAGTTCCACCTGGGGAAGGTGCTGACGGGCCGTTGCCCACTCGCCGCACCTCCCGAGGGAGGGGAGACCTCAAACCTGATGTACAGGTGGTCAGATAGGGTCTCGACATCCTCCTCCACCCTCCATCCGACTACCCTAGCGCGACTGCAGGAGTGGCAAAGGAGAGGTCCACAACGGACCCCCCGTTGTGGCGCACGCAAGTGTGGACTGTCCCCAGGTTGAGCAGGGACAGCCCCGAGAGGAGTCCCCATACCTGGACCGCCTCCCCCCTCCCGTCCGTGACGGGGCAGCCCCACGCCCGGGACTTCGCGTTGAAGTCGCCGAGGACTAAGATAGACCCCGGCGACCTGCGAGATACTGCCGCCCTGACAGAGTCCAGGAACGTCTCGAACTCTGCCAGGGAGCGATTGGGGGAGAAGTACACCCCAACAATGGTGTACTCCCGCCAGCTGACCACGACATAACCTTGCCCCCTTTCGACAACAATAAGAGGCGGGCCAGCATCCATCCGGACCACCACCGCCACCGAACCGTCGAGGTCCCCGGCCCAGTTAGAATGGGGGGGGACGAAATACGGCTCGCAAGCCACCGCCACCTGCACCTGCCACTGCGCGAGGGATTGAAGGAAAAGATCTTGTGCCCTCGCACAGTGGTTAAGATTCGCCTGAAGGAAGCTAGCATGTCGACTACAATCCATTATTATTCTGACATGCTAGCCTCCCTTTCTGCCCTCGCTGGTCGAATCGGGGCGGTGGGAGCTCTCCACGCCCCCACGCCCGACTTTCCTTTTACCGTGGGGGGAGCACAAAGCCTCCCCCCCATTAAATGTCCGGCCGGCTTTCCGGCCGCAGCGCAAACGCCGCACCGCATGGTTGTGGATTTGCAGGCCGCAGTTTTATGGCCCTCCTCGCCGCACCGGAAGCACAATTTGCTGCGGTCGACGGAAGAGGGACATGTCGGCCTGGTATGGCCAACGCCCAAACATCTGTAGCAGCGGAGAGGCCGCTGCTCTAGTAAGCGGACCGTTGCGGAGGTCCATCCGACCATTAATTTGCCCGCCTTTGAGATAGTCTTGGTGGCCGCCACCGGACACTCGACTATGCACGAGCCCATTCCATCGGGGCCCGCGGTAATTGGGTGGACCTTGACCTGGTCCACCAGACACCCCCCGGCACGAGACACAGCGATGGCCACCTTTTCAACGGTGGCCGTGTCCCCAAGCCCCAGCACCCGCAGATCGGCGCATTTGACGGGGACCGCTACCTCGGCAACCCCGTCAAGGGCGGTCTTCAATTTATCGGCCAGGGCAACGGCCTTGTCCTGGCCTTGGGAGCCTGGGATCTCTATGATCCGGGCCCCTGTGGCGGATCGGCGAAAGTGGACGGACTCAATGCCCAGGTCCGCCGGGTTCACCGCCTCCTCTGCCCGCTCCATGAGCTGGGCGTACGTCACTCCCTTAGCGGCAGCCTCCGTGTTCAGGGTGACCAGTACCGCGGCCGTCTTCGGGGCAGTCAGCTTAGGCTTGGCCCGCTGGGTCTTCTTAGCCGCCTGGGAGGCCGGTTTTTGTGCCGCCGTGGAGGGGGGGGACTTTTTCCCCTTACCCTTTCCTTTCCTGACCACCTCCGTCCAAGTTGTTGCTGGATTCGAGGGACCCGCTACAGGAGTGGTCTCCATCGCCTCCGGAGTCGGAGGAACCGCCGGCAGTTCGGGGACCGGGGGATGGCTCACCCCCTTTTTATTCCTCTTGTTTTTCCCCGTCTTTTTCCCCGACTTTTTCGCAGCGGGAGTGGACTCCGCTGCAACAGGTGCCGGAGCAGAGACCGGCGCCGGCACCGGCGCCAGGGTGCCAACTGGCACCACCGGGGCCCTGTCCGCCCTTAGAGGTGGGCGAATTCTCGTCTCCGGGAGGAGGCGCTCCTCGATGCCCTCGAAGCGGGCATTAATCATGGTCCCCACTGAGGCTATAATTGAGCGCCTGAACTCCTCTAGCAGCTCTCCTATCTGAGGCATGGCACTCGAGACTGCTGGGGCAGGCGGTGGGCAAGTTGCCCTCGTGGCGGTTGTAGTGCTCGCCTGTTCCAGCTCCAGCAGCAGGGATTTGCGCTCAGCTTTCAGCGCCTCATTCTCCCGGCGGAGGCGAGAAAACTCCACCTGGGTGCGGCGCACCTCGTCCGACACCGTTCTATCCGCCAGGGCCTCTACAATGTCTAGAAGACCCGTCGCCGCCACATTGAGGGTCCTCATATAACCCCCCTTCAGGTTTTTCGAAGTGCGCACAACCTCGAATATGGCCGCTGCACTCACGCCGGCCTGCGCCCTTAATTGTTCGGCATCGAGCAGATGCGGCGCGTCCAGTGTTGGGCGCTCAAGCCCCTCGTCCGGGTCAAAGATGGGCGCCGGGGGTCCCATTGCGGTACGGGACGAACTCCTCGACGACCGACTCCGGGTAGAAGGAGCACCCGAAGTGGTCCTTCCGCGCCTAGCCACCGGCTCACGTGGAGCAGTGCGGTCCTCGGTCTCGGTTTCCGAGCCCGAAATTTCAGACCCGAGTACCGAGGGCGTTCGGTGTCTTTTACGGCGTGCACCGTCACCCGAAGACAAAAACTCATCCGGCTCTCCGATTGGGAGCCGCTCCAGCACCACAACGGGAGTAAGGGGCCTGGAACCCCCTCCTCCGACAATCAACGAGGGTCGCGCAACACTGGGCATGCGACGACCCTCCACCACTGCGCAGTCTACACTGCCGGGCTTTTTGCCCCCGATCTCTTCACTATTGGGCTTCTCGCCCCTCCCACTGTTTACGTCGATTTGGTTTTGATAAAAAGGTTCCATAAAGAGTCCCACGAGTATGGGGGAAATAAACCGTCCACCCAGGCAGAGCCCCCTGTACCTGGGTAACCCTATTACACGGTGAGGTCGGGCAGGTTTCACCGGATCTTACAAACTAACTTTTTTTAGTGAGGTTAAGTCCTCTTGGCCCGGCCAATTAAGGCAAGGCCCTCGGTCCCAGCAGTGGCCGCGAGACGTGACCACGACACCTCCGCTGGGATAACGAGTTTGAGGGCGGTGACCGAAGTCTGCCCTCCCGGAGACGATACCGAAACCGGGAGAGCCCGCCCTCCCACCGACGGATCACCCGTCCCTCCTCCGTCACCTGTGCCCTCTGCAAGCAGAGGGACACGCACAGTGATTTTTTATAGAGGTTTTCTTCCTCGCGACCGCTGTCTCCCCGACCTCCGACAAGCAGCCCCCGATCCTGACTCAAAAATTGAGCCAGGCTTGCGGTTTGGGTCCGCCGAGAACAGTACTCAGCGGACACCCCCACCCCGGGCAGGACATGAAAGTCCGCCCCCCCCATGGTTTTTTATAGAGGTTTTCCTTCCTCTCTCGTGCAGTGGCGCTCGCGCACCACCACACGGTGTGAAGGGACCTGGTTCTGAGCCTGAAGGCCTCAGAACGAAACGGTCCCTTCGGGTCTGTCTTGGCTTCGCTAATGCTACTGAGCCCCCTCACCACGACAAGGTGCAGACCCACGAGGGGGAACCTAACCTAACCTTTTTTTTTTTTTTTTTTTTTTTTTTTTTTTAACTCGGTTAATGCATGAAATTGCATCCCCAGCGCCCGGGGGAGCGCTGGGGTATGTGGGGCTCTCCGAACCAGAAGGGCTAGGCCTACCCACTAAACCACCGAGGTGTTGCTTCCTCCTCCGCATAATGTCGAGGCTGCGGGATCGCTTAAAGCACGCAACCGCAGCCCCGACGCGGCTGTCCATCAACGGACCCGTCCACAGTGTGGGACGACACCGCAACACACTGGTGCCGTCCCTCCACACGCCCCCTCGTGCAATGGCCAGAAAACTCCCCCGAGTTCGCCGGCCGAAGAGGGCCTTCGGAGGCCGGGACAGAATGCGCGCAGATGCGCAGTATGTCCCGGCCTCCGGTACAATCCGCACCGACCGCCGAGCCCGGAGGTGGCAGACTGCCCTCTCCCGGACCAGGCGGCCCAACAACTTCTCCTACTACTACTGACTACGGCGGGGGGAGGAGGTGTGCATACCTCCTTCTTCGTACACCCCGCCTCCGCTGGCGGCGCGGGTCGGAGGAAGACGCCTCACGATCCCGCTCCGCGGCCTCCTTCTGCGAAATGACTGACTCGCAGAAGGTGGCCACCGCCCTCCAGGACCCCTCGCTATTCAGCATCGAGCTGATCACGTTAGTTAGCGAGAGGTCCCCCTCCACAAACGCCGACATGGCGTGCCTCTGCGGCGCCCAGGCCGCGCACTCGACCAGTGTGTGGTGCGCCGTATCTGTTGGCGCGTCACATTCGTGGCAGGCCGGCGTTGGTTCCCGGCCCGCAATCTGGTGCAGGTACTTACCGAAACAACCGTGTCCGGTAAGTACCTGCACCAGCCGGAAGGACAGAACCCCCCACTTTCTTCCCAGCCATCGTGAAAGGTGTGGCTGGATCGCCTCCACCGTGTCCCGGCCGGCGACTGGGGACCGCAATTGTTCGTCCCATCTCTGGACCAGGTCGGTTTGCGCCTCTGACCTGGTCCTCCGCACTTCGTCAAAGTCAGGGCGTTCGCCCCGCGTTCTTGCCTCTATTTTGCAGGCATACACCCGCGCCAAGACCCCCGCCTGAAGCTCCCAGGGAGGGTCGCCCGCCAAAAGGGTGGCCGCCGTCCACGATATGGTACGGTACCCCCTGATCGCTCTCACCGCTATCACCCTCTGGGGTCTCCTCAACAATACTAAGTTTTTAGCGGTGAGAGCGTCCGCCCACACGGGGGCACCGTACAGCGCCATGCTTCGGACGATGCCGGTATAAAGGCGCCGGCAGGCCGAGCCCGGGCCCCCCAAATTAGGGAGCAGCCGACCTAGAGCGGCCGCTGCGGCGATTAGCTTCGGGGCTAATTGTGTAAAGTGGGCCCCGAAGTTCCACCGTCCGTCCAGGGTGAGGCCCAGATATTTAAGTTGGGCCCTCACCGGCACCTCCACTCCCTGGACGACAATGCGCGCGTCCGGGGGAGGTCCCCTCCGCGGTCCATGGAATAGGAGGGCCTCCGTCTTCGTTAAGGAGACCCTCAGGCCCAAAAGCGCAAGCCGGTCCACCACCAGCGACACGGCGATTGTTGCCAGTCGCGCCGCCTCCTCATAAGTCCTCCCCCGGGCTGCTACGAAGGTGTCATCCGCGTATCCGATGACTTCCGCGCCGGGGGGAACTGGCCCGCGGAGGAGCCAGTCGTATCCGATGTTCCACAGGGTCGGACCAAGAACCGACCCCTGTGGAACACCGCACGTCATTCGCCGCGCGTACCGTCGGCCATCACGGCCCTCCCAAACTATTTCTCTGTCCTGGAGGTACGCCCCCAACAGCTTCCGGAGATAGGGGGGCACCCCATGGTACCGGAGTGCCTCCATTATGGTCTCGAACGGAATGCTGTTGAAGGCATTCGCTACATCTAGCGATACCCCCAGGACGACATCTCCAGCCGCAACCGCTCCTTTGCTTGACTCCTTCAGGGCTGTTAAGGCGTCTAGGGTTGACCGCCCTGCCCTAAATCCGTACTGGGCCTCCGAAAGCTGGGGCCCAACTGTCTCTAAGTGCTGGACGAGACGAGATGCGATGATCTTCTCCAGTAACTTGCCCGTCTCGTCCAGCAAAACAATCGGCCTATACGCCGAGGGGGAGTCAGGTGGTCGATCTCCCCCTTTCGGGAGCAGGCACAAGCGTCCGACTTTCCACTGTTTCGGGAACTCTCCTCTGCTGATGCATGCGTTGAAGAGTCCCCGAAGCTGCTCTCCCAAGTGTTTGAGGGCGAGTGCCAATACTCTTCCTGGAACGCCGTCAGGCCCCGGAGCCGTTTTCCTGCCGCGAAGGCGGTCCATGGCCAGCTCCATCTCTCCCTCTGAAATTGAGGGGGGAGCCTCTTCCTCTGTGGGCTCCGGAGTAGGAGGAGCCATCACCGGGGGCGTGTGTCCCGGCGAATTGGGGAACAGTTCGCCCACCACCCTGCCGAGAAGATCCGGCTGTAGGGTCTCCGTTAAGGGGGCGCCAAGATTGCGTAATTTCTTCCGAGCCGCTCGGTAGGGACGCCCCCACGGGTCTCTGTCAAGATCCGCCAGGATCTCCTCAAAGGCGGCCGATTTGGCTTGGCTTATGGCCAGTTGTAGGGCTCGCTTGGCAGCTCCGTACTGTTCCCGCAGTTCCGCCAGTTCAACATCGGCTCCCTCCCGGCCCGGAGCTCGCCGGTTCCGTGCTTGACAACGGGCGTGTGCTCTACGGGCTCTGTTGGCCGCTATCCGTAGTTCGGCTATCTCCGGGGTCCACCAGTAGACGGACTTGCGTGCTGGTCGACGTCGCGCCCTCGGCATGGCCGCATCACACACCTCAGTGAGGATGGTGTGCATCCGGCCGGCCAACACCTCCGTGTCGGCTCCCTCCTCCGGCCTGGGGGCGAACCATCGGTGAACGATGGCCGCCTCCTCCGCCAGCTCCTTGTCGAGCCGGCCCAAGTTCCACCTAGGGAAGGTGCCGACGGGCCGCCGCACACTCGCCGCACCTCCCGAGGGAGGGGAGACCACAAATCTGATGTAGAGGTGATCAGATAGGGTCTCGACATCCTCCTCCACCCTCCATCCAGCCACTCTGCGCGCGACTGCAGGGGTGGCAAAGGAGAGGTCCACAATGGACCCCCCGTTGTGCCGCACGCAAGTGTGGGCTGTCCCCAGGTTGAGCAGGGACAGCCCGGAGAGGAGTCCCCAAACTTGGACTGCCTCCCCCCTCCCGTCCGTGACGGGGCAGCCCCACGCCCGGGACTTAGCGTTGAAGTCGCCGAGGACCAAGATGGACCCCGGCGACCTGCGAGACACAGCCGCCCTGACAGAGTCCAGGAATGCCTCGAACTCTGCCAGGGAGCGGTTGGGGGAGAAGTACGCCCCAACAATGGTGTACTCCCCCCAGCCGACCACGACGTAACCTGCCCCCCTTTCGAAGACAACAAGAGGGGGGCCAACACCCATCCGGACCACCACCGCCACCGAACCGTCAAAGTCCCCGGCCCAGTTAGAATGGGGGGGGACAAAATACGGCTCGCAAGCCACCGCCACATGCACCTGCCACTGCGCGAGGGATTGAAGGAGGAGATCCTGTGCCCTCGCACAGTGGTTGAGGTTCGCCTGTAGGAAGCTAGCATGTCGACTACAATCCATTATTATTCTGACATGCTAGCCTCCCTGTCTGCCCTCACAGATCGAGTCGGGGCGGTGGGAGCTCTCCACGCCCCCACGCCCGACCTTCCTTTTACCGTGGGGGGAGCACAAAGCCTCCCCCCCATTAAATGTCCGGCCGGCTTTCCGGCCGCAGCGCAAACGCTGCACCGCATGGCTGCGGATTTGCAGGCCGCAGTTTTATGGCCCTCCTCGCCGCACCGGAAGCACATTTTGCTGCGGTCGACGGGGGAGGGACATGTCGGCCTTGTATGGCCAACACCCAAACACCTGTAGCAGCGGAGAGGCCGCTGCTCTAGTAATCGGACCGTTGCTGAGGTCCATCCGACCATTATTTTGCCCGCCTTTGATATAGTCTTGGTGGCCGCCACCGGGCACTCGACTATACACGAGCCCATTCCATCGGGGCCCGCGGTGATTGGGTGGACCTTGACCTGGTCCACCAGACACCCCCCGGCACGAGACACCGCGATGGCCACCTTTTCAACGGTGGCCGTGTCCCCAAGCCCCAGCACCCGCAGATCGGCGCATTTGACGGGGACCGCTACCTCGGCAACCCCGTCGAGGGCAACTTTCAACTTATCGGCCAGGGCATTGGCCTTGTCCTGGCCTTGGGCGCCTGGGATCTCTATGATCCGGGCCCCTGTGGCGGATCGGCGGAAGTGGACGGACTCAATGCCCAAGTCCGCCGGGTTCACCGCCTCTTCCGCCCGCTCCATAACCTGAGCATAGGTAACCCCCTTGGCGGCAGCCTCTGTGTTGATGGTGACCAGTGCGCACGACCTCAAAAATGGCCGCTGCACTCACGCCGGCCTGCGCCCTTAATTGTTCGGCGTCGAGCAGATGCGGCGCCTCCAGTGTTGGGCGCTCAAGCCCCTCGTCCGGGTCAAAGATGGGCGCCGGGGGTCCCATTGCGGTACGGGACGAACTCCTCGATGAACGACTTCTGGTAGATGGAGCACCCGAAGTGGTCCTTCCGCGCCTAGCCACCGGCTCACGTGGAGCAGTGCGGTCCTCGGTCTCGGTTTCCGAGCCCGAAATTTCAGACCCGAGCACCGAGGGCGTTCGGTGTCTTTTACGGCGTGCACCGTCGCCCGAAGACATAAACTCATCCGGCTCTCCGATTGGGAGCCGCTCCAGCACCACAACGTGAAGTGGACGGACTCAATGCCCAAGTCCGCCGGGTTCACCGCCTCTTCCGCCCGCTCCATAACCTGAGCATAGGTAACCCCCTTGGCGGCAGCCTCTGTGTTGATGGTGACCAGTACCGCGGCCGTCTTTGGGGCGGTCAGTTTAGGCTTGGCCCGCTGGGTCTTTTTAGCCCCCTGGGAAGCCGATTTCTGTGCCGCCGTGGAGGGGGAGGACTTTTTCCCCTTACCCTTTCCCTTTCTTACCACCTCCGACCAAGTTGTAGCTGGGTTCGAGGGACCCGCTACAGGAGTGGTCTCCATCGCCTCCGGAGTTGGAGGAACCGCCGGCAGTTCGGGGACCGGGGGATGGCTCACCCCCTTTTTACTTCCCTTTTTCCCCGACTTTTTCCCCGACTTTTTCGCAGCGGGAGTGGACTCCGCTGCAACAGGAGCCGTAACCGGCACCGACACCGGCGCCGGAGTGCCAACTGGCACCACCGGGGCCCTGTCCGCCCTTAGAGGTGGGCGTATTCTCGTCTCCGGGAGGAGGCGCTCCTCGATGCCCTCGAAGCGGGCATTAATCATTGTCCCCACCGAGGCTATTAATGATCGCCTAAACTCCTCCAGCAGCTCCCCCATCTGAGGCATGGTACTCGAGACTGCTGGGGCAGGCGGTGGGCAGGTTGCCCTCGTGGCGGTCGTAGCGCTCGCCTGCTCCAACTCGAGCAGCAGCGACTTACGCTCAGCCTTTAACGCGTCGTTCTCACGGCGGAGGCGAGAAAACTCCACCTGGATGCGACGCACCTCGTCCGACACCGTTCTGTCCGCGAGGGCCTCTACAATGTCTAGAAGACCCGTCGCCGCCACATTGAGGGTCCTCATATAACCCCCCTTGAGGTTCTTAGACGTGCGCACGACCTCAAAAATGGCCGCTGCACTCACGCCGGCCTGCGCCCTTAATTGTTCGGCGTCGAGCAGATGCGGCGCCTCCAGTGTTGGGCGCTCAAGCCCCTCGTCCGGGTCAAAGATGGGCGCCGGGGGTCCCATTGCGGTACGGGACGAACTCCTCGATGAACGACTTCTGGTAGATGGAGCACCCGAAGTGGTCCTTCCGCGCCTAGCCACCGGCTCACGTGGAGCAGTGCGGTCCTCGGTCTCGGTTTCCGAGCCCGAAATTTCAGACCCGAGCACCGAGGGCGTTCGGTGTCTTTTACGGCGTGCACCGTCGCCCGAAGACATAAACTCATCCGGCTCTCCGATTGGGAGCCGCTCCAGCACCACAACGGGAGTAAGGGGCCTGGAACCCCCTCCTCCGACAATCAACGACGGTCGCGCAACACTGGGCGTGCGACGACCCTCCACCACTGCGCAGTCTACACTGCCGGGCTTTTTGCCCCCGATCTCTTCACTATTGGGCTTCTCGCCCCTCCCACTGTTGTCTTCATTTTGTTTGATATTAAAAGGTTCCATAAAGAGTCCCACGAGTATGGGGGAAATAAACCGTCCACCCAGGCAGAGCCCCCTGTACCTGGGTAACCCTATTACACGGTGAGGTCGGGCAGGTTTCACCGGATCTTACAAACTAACTTTTTTTAGTGAGGTTAAGTCCTCTTGGCCCGGCCAATTAAGGCAAGGCCCTCGGTCCCAGCAGTGGCCGCGAGACGTGACCACGACACCTCCGCTGGGATAACGAGTTTGAGGGCGGTGACCGAAGTCTGCCCTCCCGGAGACGATACCGAAACCGGGAGAGCCCGCCCTCCCACCGACGGATCACCCGTCCCTCCTCCGACACCTGTGCCCTCTGCAAGCAGAGGGACACGCACAGTGATTTTTTATAGAGGTTTTCTTCCTCGCGACCGCTGTCTCCCCGACCTCCGACAAGCAGCCCCCGATCCTGACCCAAAAGTTGAGCCAGGCTTGCGGTTTGGGTCCGCCGAGAACAGTACTCAGCGGACACCCCCACCCCGGGCAGGACATGAAAGTCCGCCCCCCCATGGTTTTTTATAGAGGTTTTCCTTCCTCTCTCGTGCAGTGGCGCTCGCGCACCACCACACGGTGTGAAGGGACCTGGTTCTGAGCCTGAAGGCCTCAGAACGAAACGGTCCCTTCGGGTCTGTCTTGGCTTCGCTAATGCTACTGAGCCCCCTCACCACGACAAGGTGCAGACCCACGAGGGGGGAACCTAACCTAACCTAACCTTTTTTTTTTTTTTTTTTTTTTTTTTTTTTTTTTTTTTTTTTTTTTTTTTTTTGCGTCAGGAAAATGCATTACTGCATGTCCCGCCCCAGGGAGGAAAGCGGGGGTCTGTCGGGCTCTCCCGCCGGCAAGGCGTTCCGGCTGACTTGGGCATACCGACTAAAAACCTGACGGTGTTCCTTCTACAGTCACCATAACGTGGCCAGGACGCGGTACCTCCAATCGGATACTCCGCGTCCCAGCCGGTGACGGCCCGCTTTGGATGCGGGCCCTACTTCGAGCGGGGGCGGGCATGATGGTTGCCCCCCCCTAGCTCTCCACTTCACGGGGGTGCGCCAGGAACACACAGCGCACTCCCCACCTCTCGGACCTGTTCCCTGTCCAGGCGACGGAGCGTTCCGCCTCCGCCGCCCACAGGTCCGCGTCACGGGGGCCGGAGATCATCCCGGCGCCTACGACGCCCAGTGCGTCTTGCGCGGGAAGGGAGGGGAGCGTTGATTTCTCGCTCCCGTTCCGCCGCCTCTTTGAGGGAAATGACCTCTTCACAGAATGAGGCGACGGCCGACCACGCTGCCTCGCTCCCGACCATGGACAGAACCACAGCCGAGAGCGAGAGGTCGCTCCCGACCACCCCGGTCAATTGACGGCGCTGCGACGACCACGCCTGGCAGTGTGCCAGCGTATGCAGCGCCGTATCGGGGCAGTCACCACAATGATGGCACCTGGGCGTCTGCTCGCGGCCTATGCGACACAGGTACTTGCCGAAACAACCATGTCCGGTCAAGACCTGTGTCAGCCGATATGTGAGCGCGCCGTGCCCTCTCTCCAGCCACTCCGTGACCGCCGGCCGCACGGCCTCGATAGTTACGAGGCCGGCGCTGGGGTCTTCCAATCGTCGCTTCCACGCCGCCAGGACATCTTGGCGGAGCTCTGCTCTCCGCGCCTCGATTTCTTGAGGCGCTGGCAGTGAGCCTCCGCCTCGGGCCTCCTCGCGCCATGTATAGAGTGACGCGAGGGCCCCCGCGTCCAAGTCCCACGGCGGCGTTCCGGCCAGTAGGCACGCCACTTCAAAGGAAACCTAACCTAACCTAACCTTTTTTTTTTTTTTTTTTTTTTTTGCGTCAGGAAAATGCATTACTGCATGTCCCGCCCCAGGGAGGAAAGCGGGGGTCTGTCGGGCTCTCCCGCCGGCAAGGCGTTCCGGCTAACTTGGGCATACCGACTAAAAACCTGACGGTGTTCCTTCAACGGTCACCATAACGTGGCCAGGACGCGGTACCTCCAATCGGATACTCCGCGTCCCAGCCGGTGACGGCCCGCTTTGGATGCGGGCCCTACTTCGAGTGGGGGCGGGCATGATGGTTGCCCCCCCCTAACTCTCCACTTCACGGGGGTGCGCCAGGAACACACAGCGCACTCCCCACCTCTCGGACCTGTTCCCTGTCCAGGCGACGGAGCGTTCCGCCTCCGCCGCCCACAGGTCCGCGTCACGGGGGCCGGAGATCGTCCCGGCGCCTACGACGCCCAGTGCGTCTTGCGCGGGAAGGGAGGGGAGCGTTGATTTCTCGCTCCCGTTCCGCCGCCTCTTTGAGGGAAATGACCTCTTCACAGAATGAGGCGACGGCCGACCACGCTGCCTCGCTCCCGACCATGGACAGAACCACAGCCGAGAGCGAGAGGTCGCTCCCGACCACCCCGGTCAATTGACGGCGCTGCGACGACCACGCCTGGCAGTGTGCCAGCGTATGCAGCGCCGTATCGGGGCAGTCTCCACAATGATGGCACCTGGGCGTCTGCTCACGGCCTATGCGACACAGGTACTTGCCGAAACAGCCATGTCCGGTCAAGACCTGTGTCAGCCGATAAGTGAGCGCGCCGTGCCCTCTCTCCAGCCACTCCGTGACCGCCGGCCGCACGGCCTCGATAGTGACGAGGCCGGCGCTGGGGTCTTCCAATCGTCGCTTCCACGCCGCCAGGACATCTTGGCGGAGCTCTGCTCTCCGCGCCTCGATTTCTTGAGGCGCTGGCAGTGAGCCTCCGCCTCGGGCCTCCTCGCGCCATGTATAGAGTGACGCGAGGGCCCCCGCGTCCAAGTCCCACGGCGGCGTTCCGGCCAGTAGGCACGCCACTTCGAAGGAGATCGTGCGGTAGCCTCTCACGGCCCTGACGGCCATCACGCGCTGCGGACGTCGCAGCGCGGCGATGTTCTTGGCCGACAGGGCATTGGCCCAAATGGGAGAGCCATAAAGGGCCATTGACCGCACGATCCCGGCGTACAGCCGTCGGCAGGTGTTGTTTGGCCCCCCGAGGTTCGGCAGTAGGCGAGATAGTGCGCCCGCTGCACCTACGAGTTTGGGGGCCAGCCGACTGAAATGGGCTGTGAAGTCCCATCGGCCGTCGAGAGTCAATCCGAGATACTTCATCGACGGTGCGATGTCGATGGTGACTCCGCCTACTATTATGCTGGATCCTGGTGGAGGGCGGCGTCGGGGCCCATGGAAAAATAGGGCCTCCGACTTTTCTAGTGCCACCTCCAGACCCAGCCGCCGGATGCGAGCGACGACTTGTGCGACCCCAGCTGTGGCCAGCACTTCCGCGTCGCGGTGCGTCTTCCCCCGGGCTGTTACCAACGTGTCGTCGGCATAGCAGAATATGCCGACGCCCGGCGGGAGCGCACCGCGTAGTACATAATTGTACCCTATGTTCCACAGGAGAGGGCCTAAAACCGACCCCTGTGGAACCCCACATGAAACGACCTTTAGGGCTGTAGGGCTAGGCCTACCCACTAAACCACCGAGGTGTTGCTTCCTCCTCCGCATAATGTCGAGGCTGCGGGATCGCTTAAAGCACGCAACCGCAGCCCCGACGCGGCTGTCCATTATTGGACCCGTCCACAGTGTGGGACGACACCGCAACACACTGGTGCCGTCCCTCCACATGCCCCCTCGTGCAATGGCCAGAAAACTCCCCCGAGTTCGCCGGCCGAAGAGGGCCTTCGGAGGCCGGGACAGACTGCGCGCAGATGCGCAGTATGTCCCGGCCTCCGGTATCATCCGCACCGGCCACCGAGCCCGGAGGTGGCAGACTGCCCTCTCCCGGACCAGGCGGCCCCACAACTACTTCTACGGCGGGGGGAGGAGGTGCGCATACCTCCTTCTTCGCACACCCCGTCTCCGTTGGCGGCGCGGGTCGGAGGAAGACGCCTCACGATCCCGCTCCGCGGCCTCCTTCTGCGACATGACTGACTCGCAGAAGGTGGCCACCGCCCTCCAGGAGGCCGAGGGGGAACCTAATCTTTTTTTTTTTTAACTCGGTTAATGCATGAAATTGCATCCCCAACGCCCGGGGGAGCGCTGGGGTATGTGGGGCTCTCCGAGCCAGAAGGGCAAGGCCTACCCACTAAACCACCGAGGTGTTGTTCCTCCTCCGCTTAGTGCCGAGGCCGCGGGATCACCCGAAGGTACGCAACCGCGACCCCGACGCGGCTGTCCCAAAGGGACTCCGTCCTCAGTGTGGGACGACACCCCAACACACGGATGCCGTCCCCCCACATGCCCCCTCGTGCAACGGCCGGAAAACTCCCCCGAGTTCGCCGGCCAAGGGGGCCTTCGGCGGTCGGGACAGACTGCGCGCAGATGCACAGTATGTCCCGGCCCCCGGCGGCGGAAAGGTGTGCGAGCCGCCGCAACCTCCGCTCGACCACCGAGCCCGAAAGCGGCCTTTTCAGGCTTCTCCCAGACCCGGCGGACCACCTGCCGCATCTCGCGGTGCGACCCCGCCCGGTCGCGGAGGATAGGGTGCACTGCAACGATACACAGGCTACACCTCTTCCTCCGCGACCGGCCCTCCTCTAGCCACTTTACCCGGGAGCGGCCGTCTGCCTACTCCCAGGCGCAGCGGCTCCGTCCAACGACCGCCACGGTCACACAGGGGCTCAGCCAATCTCCGGCTTCCCTCGGCAGCTTTTGCCCTCTAGCCGCCTCGGTACCACCAGGTCTCAGCCGACCCCCGGATACCCGCAGCAGCCCCACCACGCCGCGTCTCGCGGTGCGGCCCCGCCCGGTCGCGGAGGACAGGGTGCACTGCAACGAAACACAGGCTACACCTCTTCCTCCGCGACCGGCCCTCCTCCGACCACCTTACCCGGGAGCGGCCGTCTGCCTACTCCCAGGCGCGGCGGTTCCCTCCACGCGCCACCATGAGTTAAGAGCCGGGTCCGACCGCGACGACCCCCGGCTCCCCATGGCAGCCCACCAGTTGCCACATCACGCGGTGTGGCCCCGCCCAGTCGCGGAGGACAGGGTGCACTGCAACGAAACACAGACTACACCTCTTCCTCCGCGACTGGCCCCTCACTACCGGCCGGAAACCTACTCCCGACCGGCGGCCGCTTTGGTCCCCCGGATACACCCGCGGTGGCACCCCGCTTCAGGGAACGGCCAAACGTCTGGATCTCTCTTAGCTTCACCGCAAACGAGTGTACCAACACCACTCGGTTGCGGCTACTGAGCCCCCCCACCACGGCAAGGTGGAGATCCCTCGGGGGGGGAGGGGGAACCTTTTTTTTTTTTTTTTTTTTTGAGCAGGCACAGACGTCCGACTTTCCACTGTTTCGGGAACTCTCCTCTGCTGATGCATGAGTTGAAGAGTCCCCGAAGCTGCTCTCCCAAGTGCTTGAGGGCGAGTGCCAACACTCTTCCCGGCACGCCGTCAGGTCCCGGAGCCGTTTTCCGGCCACGAAGTCGGTCCAGGGCCAGCTCCATCTCTCCCTCTGAAATTGAGGGGGGAGCCTCTTCCTCTGCAGGCTCCGGAGTAGGAGGAGCCATCACCGGAGGCGTGTGTCCCGGCGAATCGGGGAACAGTTCGCCCACCACCCTGCCGAGAAGATCCGGCTGTAGGGTCTCCGTTAACGGGGCGCCAAGGTTCCGTAACTTCTTCCGAGCCGCTCGGTAGGGACGCCCCCACGGGTCTCTGTCTAGGTCCGCCAGGATCTCCTCAAAGGCGGCCGATTTGGCTTGGCTTATGGCCAGTTGCAGGGCGCGCTTGGCAGCTCGGTATTGCTCCCGCAATTCCGCCAGTTCGGCTTCGGCTCCCTCCCGGTCCGGAGCTCGTCGGTTGCGTGTCCGACATCGGGCGTGCGCTCTTCGGGCTCCGTTGGCCAATTGTCTTAGCTCGGCTATTTCCGGGGTCCACCAGTAAACGGACTTGCGTGGTGGTCGACGTCGCGCCCTCGGCATGGCCGAATCACATACCTCGGTGAGGATGGTGTGCATCCGGCCGGCCAACACCTCCGTGTCAGCTCCCTCCTCCGTCCTGGGGGCGAACCATCGGTGGACGATGGCCGCCTCCTCCGCCAGCTCCTTGTCGAGCCGGCCTAAGTTCCACCTGGGGAAGGTGCTGACGGGCCGTTGCCCACTCAACGCACCTCCCGAGGGAGGGGAGACCTCAAACCTGATGTACAGGTGGTCAGATAGGGTCTCGACATCCTCCTCCACCCTCCATCCGACTACCCTGCGCGCGACTGCAGGAGTGGCAAAGGAGAGGTCCACAATAGACCCCCCGTTGTGACGCACGCAGGTGTGGACTGTCCCCAAGTTGAGCAGGGACAGCCCGGAGAGGAGTCCCCATACTTGGACCGCCTCCCCCCTCCCGTCCGTGACGGGGCAGCCCCACGCCCGGGACTTTGCGTTGAAGTCACCGAGGACTAAGACAGACCCCGGCGACCTGCGAGATACTGCCGCCCTGACAGAGTCCAAAAACGTCTCGAACTCCGCCAGGGAGCGGTTGGGGGAGAAGTACACCCCAACAATAGTGTACTCCCGCCAGCTGACCACGACATAGCCTGGCCCCCTTTCGACGACAATAAGAGGCGGGCCAGCATCCATCCGGACCACCACCGCCACCGAACCGTCGAGGTCCCCGGCCCAGTTAGAATGGGGGGGTACGAAATACGGCTCGCAAGCCACCGCCACATGCACCTGCCACTGCGCGAGGGATTGGAGGAAAAGATCTTGTGCCCTCGCACAGTGGTTGAGATTCGCCTGTAGGAAGCTAGCATGTCGACTACAATCCATTATTATTCCGACATGCTAGCCTCCCTTTCTGCCCTCACTGGACGAGTCGGGGCGGTGGGAGCTCTCCACGCCCCCACGCCCGACCTTCCTTTTACCGTGGGGGGAGCACAAAGCCTCCCCCCCATTAAATGTCCGGCCGGCTTTCCGGCCGCAGCGCAGACGCTGCACCGCATGGTTGCGGATTTGCAGGCCGCGGTTTTATGGCCCTCCTCGCCGCATCGGAAACATATTTTGCTGCGGTCGACGGGAGAGGGACATGTCGGCCTTGTATGGCCAACGCCTAAGCATCTGTAGCAGCGGAGAGGCCGCTGCTCTAGTAGTCGGACCGTTGCGGAGGTCCATCCGACCATTAATTTGCCCGCCTTCGAGATAGTCTTGGTGGCCGCCACCGGACACTCGACTATGCACGAGCCCATTCCATCGGGGCCCGCGGTAATTGGGTGGACCTTGACCTGGTCCACCAGACACCCCCCGACACGAGACACAGCGATGGCCACCTTTTCAACGGTTGCCGTATCCCCTAACCCCAGCACCCGTAGATCGGCGCATTTGACGGGGACCGCTACCTCGGCAACCCCGTCGAGGGCAGTCTTCAATTTATCGGCCAGGGCATTGGCCTTGTCCTGGCTTTGGGAGCCTGGGATCTCTATGATCCGGGCCCCTGTGGCGGATCGGCGAAAGTGGACGGACTCTATGCCCAGGTCCGCCGGGTTCACCGCCTCCTCTGCCCGCTCCATGAGCTGGGCGTACGTCACTCCCTTAGCGGCAGCCTCCGTGTTCAGGGTGACTAGTACCGCGGCCGTCTTCGGGGCAGTCAGCTTAGGCTTGGCCCGCTGGGTCTTCTTGGCCGCCTGGGAGGCCGGTTTTTGTGCCGCCGTGGAGGGGGGGGACTTTTTCCCCTTCCCCTTTCCCTTCTTTACCACCTCCGTCCAGGTGGTCGTTTGGTTCGAGGGACCCGCTACAGGAGTGGTGTCCATCGCCTCCGGAGTCGGAGGAACCGCCGGTAGTTCGGGGACCGGGGGATGACTCACTCCCTTTTTATTCCCCTTGTTTTTCCCCGACTTTTTCGCAGCGGGAGTGGACTCCGCTGCAACAGGAGCCGGAGCAGAGACTGGCGCCGGCACCGGCGCCGGGGTGCCAACTGGCACCACCGGGGCCCTGTCCGCCCTTAGAGGCGGGCGAATTCTCGTCTCCGGGAGGAGGCGCTCCTCGATGCCCTCGAAGCGGGCATTAATCATGGTCCCCACCGAGGCTATAATTGAGCGCCTGAACTCCTCCAGCAGCTCTCCCATCTGAGGCATAGCACTCGAGACTGCTGGGGCAGGCGGTGGGCAAGTTGCCCTCGTGGCGGTTGTAGTGCTCGCCTGTTCCAGCTCCACCAGCAGGGATTTGCGCTCAGCTTTCAGCGCCTCATTCTCCCGGCGGAGGCGAGCGAACTCCACCTGAATGCGGCGCACCTCGTCCGACATCGTTCTGTCCGCCAGGGCCTCTACGATGTCGAGTAGACCCGTCGCCGCCATATTGAGGGTCCTCATATAACCCCCCTTTAGGTTCTTTGATGTGCGCACGACCTCAAAAATGGCCGCTGCACTCACGCCAGCCTGCGCCCTTAGTTGTTCGGCATCGAGCCGATGCGGCGCGTCCAATGTTGGGCGCTCAAGCCCCTCGTCCGGGTCAAAGATGGGCGCCGGGGGTCCCATTGCGGTACGGGACGAACTCCTCGACCAACGACTCCGGGTAGAAGGAGCACCCGAAGTGGTCCTTCCGCGCCTAGCCACCGGCTCACGTGGAGCAGTGCGGTCCTCGGTCTCGGTTTCCGAGCCCGAAATTTCAGACCCGAGCACCGAGGGCGTTCGGTGTCTTTTACGGCGTGCACCGTCGCCCGAAGACATAAACTCATCCGGCTCTCCGATTGGGAGCCGCTCCAGCACCACAACGGGAGTAAGGGGCCTGGAACCCCCTCCTCCGACAATCAACGACGGTCGCGCAACACTGGGCGTGCGACGACCCTCCACCACTGCGCAGTCTACACTGCCGGGCTTTTTGCCCCCGATCTCCTCCTCACTGTTGGGCTTCTCGCCCCTCACACTGTTAACTTCGTTTTGTTTTAGATTAAAAGGTTCCATAAAGAGTCCCACGAGTATGGGGGAAATAAACCGTCCACCCAGGCAGAGCCCCCTGTACCTGGGTAACCCTAATACACGGTGAGGTCGGGCAGGTTTCACCGGATCTTACTAACTAACTTTTTTTAGTGAGGTTAAGTCCTCTTGGCCCGGCCAATTAAGGCAAGGCCCTCGGTCCCAGCAGTGGCCGCGAGACGTGACCACGACACCTCCGCTGGGATAACGAGTTTGAGGGCGGTGACCGAAGTCTGCCCTCCCGGAGACGATACCGAAACCGGGAGAGCCCGCCCTCCCACCGACGGATCACCCGTCCCTCCTCCGACACCTGTGCCCTCTGCAAGCAGAGGGACACGCACAGTGATTTTTTATAGAGGTTTTCTTCCTCGCGACCGCTGTCTCCCCGACCTCCGACAAGCAGCCCCCGATCCTGACCCAAAAGTTGAGCCAGGCTTGCGGTTTGGGTCCGCCGAGAACAGTACTCAGCGGACACCCCCACCCCGGGCAGGACATGAAAGTCCGCCCCCCCATGGTATTTTATAGAGGTTTTCCTTCCTCTCTCGTGCAGTGGCGCTCGCGCACCACCACACGGTGTGAAGGGACCTGGTTCTGAGCCTGAAGGCCTCAGAACGAAACGGTCCCTTCGGGGGGGGGAGGGGGAACCTAACCTTTTTTTTTTTTTTTTTTTTTTTTTTTGCGTCAGGAAAATGCATTACTGCATGTCCCGCCCCAGGGAGGAAAGCGGGGGTCTGTCGGGCTCTCCCGCCGGCAAGGCGTTCCGGCTAACTTGGGCATACCGACTAAAAACCTGACGGTGTTCCTTCAACGGTCACCATAACGTGGCCAGGACGCGGTACCTCCAATCGGATACTCCGCGTCCCAGCCGGTGACGGCCCGCTTTGGATGCGGGCCCTACTTCGAGTGGGGGCGGGCATGATGGTTGCCCCCCCCTAACTCTCCACTTCACGGGGGTGCGCCAGGAACACACAGCGCACTCCCCACCTCTCGGACCTGTTCCCTGTCCAGGCGACGGAGCGTTCCGCCTCCGCCGCCCACAGGTCCGCGTCACGGGGGCCGGAGATCGTCCCGGCGCCTACGACGCCCAGTGCGTCTTGCGCGGGAAGGGAGGGGAGCGTTGATTTCTCGCTCCCGTTCCGCCGCCTCTTTGAGGGAAATGACCTCTTCACTTACGGTTAGGGTTATTTTTTATAGAGGTTTTCTTCCTCGCGACCGCTGTCTCCCCGACCTCCGACAGCGACCCCCGATCCTGACCCAAGAGTTGAGCCAGGCTTGCGGTTTGGGTCCGCCGAGAACGGTACTCAACGGACACCCCCACCCCGGGCAGGACATGAAAGTCCGCCCCCCCATGGTTTTTTATAGAGGTTTTCCTTCCTCTCTCGCGCAGTGGCGCTCGCGCACCACCGCACGGTGTGAAGGGACCTGGTTCTGAGCCTGAAGGCCTCAGAACGAGACGGTCCCTTCGGGTCTGTCTTGGCTTCGCTAATGCTACTGAGCCCCCTCACCACGACAAGGTGCAGACCCACGAGGGGGACGGGAACCTTTTTTTTTTTTTTTTTTTTTTTTTTTTTTTGCGTCAGGAAAATGCATTACTGCATGTCCCGCCCCAGGGAGGAAAGCGGGGGTCTGTCGGGCTCTCCCGCCGGCAAGGCGTTCCGGCTGACTTGGGCATACCGACTAAAAACCTGACGGTGTTCCTTCTACAGTCACCATAACGTGGCCAGGACGCGGTACCTCCAATCGGATACTCCGCGTCCCAGCCGGTGACGGCCCGCTTTGGATGCGGGCCCTACTTCGAGCGGGGGCGGGCATGATGGTTGCCCCCCCCTAGCTCTCCACTTCACGGGGGTGCGCCAGGAACACACAGCGCACTCCCCACCTCTCGGACCTGTTCCCTGTCCAGGCGACGGAGCGTTCCGCCTCCGCCGCCCACAGGTCCGCGTCACGGGGGCCGGAGATCATCCCGGCGCCTACGACGCCCAGTGCGTCTTGCGCGGGAGGGGAGGGGAGCGTTGATTTCTCGCTCCCGTTCCGCCGCCTCTTTGAGGGAAATGACCTCTTCACAGAATGAGGCGACGGCCGACCACGCTGCCTCGCTCCCGACCATGGACAGAACCACAGCCGAGAGCGAGAGGTCGCTCCCGACCACCCCGGTCAATTGACGGCGCTGCGACGACCACGCCTGGCAGTGTGCCAGCGTATGCAGCGCCGTATCGGGGCAGTCACCACAATGATGGCACCTGGGCGTCTGCTCGCGGCCTATGCGACACAGGTACTTGCCGAAACAACCATGTCCGGTCAAGACCTGTGTCAGCCGATATGTGAGCGCGCCGTGCCCTCTCTCCAGCCACTCCGTGACCGCCGGCCGCACGGCCTCGATAGTTACGAGGCCGGCGCTGGGGTCTTCCAATCGTCGCTTCCACGCCGCCAGGACATCTTGGCGGAGCTCTGCTCTCCGCGCCTCGATTTCTTGAGGCGCTGGCAGTGAGCCTCCGCCTCGGGCCTCCTCGCGCCATGTATAGAGTGACGCGAGGGCCCCCGCGTCCAAGTCCCACGGCGGCGTTCCGGCCAGTAGGCACGCCACTTCGAAGGAGATCGTGCGGTAGCCTCTCACGGCCCTGACGGCCATCACGCGCTGCGGACGTCGCAGCGCGGCGATGTTCTTGGCCGACAGGGCATTGGCCCAAATGGGTGAGCCATATAGGGCCATTGACCGCACGATCCCGGCGTACAGCCGTCGGCAGGTGTTGTTTGGCCCCCCGAGGTTTGGCAGCAGGCGAGATAGTGCGCCCGCCGCACCTACGAGTTTGGGGGCCAGCCGACTGAAATGGGCTGTGAAGTCCCATCGGCCGTCGAGAGTCAATCCGAGATACTTCATCGACGGTGCGATGCCGATGGTGACTCCGCCTACTATAATGCTGGATCCGGGTGGAGGGCGGCGTCGGGGCCCATGGAAAAATAGGGCCTCCGACTTTTCAAGTGCCACCTCCAGACCCAGCCGCCGGATGCGAGCGACGACTTGTGCGACCCCAGCTGTGGCCAGCACTTCCGCGTCGCGGTGCGTCTTCCCCCGGGCTGTTACCAACGTGTCGTCGGCATAGCAGAATATGCCGACGCCCGGCGGGAGCGCACCGCGTAGTACATAATTGTACCCTATGTTCCACAGGAGAGGGCCTAAAACCGACCCCTGTGGAACCCCACATGAAACGACCTTTCTGTTCCAACTACTTTGACCCGGGTAGACAATAGATCGTCCTTCTAGATAAGCCCCGACAATGCGGCGGAGGTAGAGTGGCACTCTGTGATACTCCAGTGCCACCCGTATGCTGCTCCAGGGGAGGGTGTTGAAGGCGTTGGCGATGTCGAGTGACACCGCCAAGACGACCTCTCCCTGGGCTACTGCGTCCTCCGCCAGGGCCCTGACGCGTGCAATTGCGTCGATCGTGGAGCGCCCTTTGCGGAACCCAAATTGTTGGTCCGCTAGGTCCGGCCCAACACAACTTAGGTGTGCGACGAGGCGGTCTGCAAGGATGCGCTCAAAGAGCTTGCCCACCTCGTCCAGCAACACTATGGGCCGGTACGCGGACGGCGAGTCCGCGGGGCGCCCCTCCTTCTTCAGCAGGACGAGCTTCCCGGTCTTCCACGGTGCCGGGAACTCGCCCCTCTCTATGCACGCGTTGTAGAGCCCCAGTAGTCGGGGCTCGAGGGCCTCTCGAGCCAGGACCCACGCTCGGCCTGGAATGCCGTCGGGCCCTGGGGCGGTGTTTTTTGCCGCGAGGCGTTGCACCGCCACCCTCAGGTCTACCCGGGTCACCGGGGGAATTTCCTCCTCCTCCTCTTCCGTCGTCGTCGTCGGCGTCTCGCCCGGCGGAGCCATGGGCGGCGGGATGTGTGCCGCCCTGAGAGGAAACAGAGCGGACACCACGTTCTCGACCACCTGGGGCTGGAGACTTTGCGTAAGTGGGGGGGCCCAGGGGCGGAGTTTGCCCCTGACCCAGCGATACGGGCGCCCCCATGGATCTACGTCCAACGTCTCCAAAAGTGTGCCCCAGGCGGCGGTTTTGGCCCTGCAGATTTCTGTGGACAGGGCCTTCTTCGCCGCTCTGTACCTCTCGTACAGCTCCGCCTCTTGTGACTCCGCGTCTGGGGGGGGACGGGAACCTAACCTTTTTTTTTTTTTTTTTTTTTTTTTTTTTTTTTTTTTTTTTTTTTTTTTTTTTTGCGTCAGGAAAATGCATTACTGCATGTCCCGCCCCAGGGAGGAAAGCGGGGGTCTGTCGGGCTCTCCCGCCGGCAAGGCGTTCCGGCTAGCATGGGCATACCGACTAAAAACCTGACGGTGTTCCTTCTACGGTCACCATAACGTGGCCAGGACGCGGTACCTCCAATCGGATACTCCGCGTCCCAGCCGGTGACGGCCCGCTTTGGATGCGGGCCCTACTTCGAGCGGGGGCGGACTTGAGGATTGTCCCCCCCTAGCTCTCCACTTCACGGGGGTGCGCCAGGAACACACAGCGCACTCCCCACCTCTCGGACCTGTTCCCTGTCCAGGCGACGGAGCGTTCCGCCTCCGCCGCCCACAGGTTCGCGTCACGGGGGCCGGAGATCATCCCGGCGCCTACGACGCCCAGTGCGTCTTGCGCGGGAAGGGAGGGGAGCGTTGATTTCTCGCTCCCGTTCCGCCGCCTCTTTGAGGGAAATGACCTCTTCACAGAATGAGGCGACGGCCGACCACGCTGCCTCGCTCCCGACCATGGACAGAACCACAGCCGAGAGCGAGAGGTCGCTCCCGACCACCCCGGTCAATTGACGGCGCTGCGACGACCACGCCTGGCAGTGTGCCAGCGTATGCAGCGCCGTATCGGGGCAGTCATCACAATGATGGCACCTGGGCGTCTGCTCACGGCCTATACGACACAGGTACTTGCCGAAACAACCATGTCCGGTCAAGACCTGCGTCAGCCGATATGTGAGCGCGCCGTGCCCTCTCTCCAGCCACTCCGTGACCGCCGGCCGCACGGCCTCGATAGTGACGAGGCCGGCGCTGGGGTCTTCTAGTCGCCGCTTCCACGCCGCCAGGACATCTTGGCGGAGCTCTGCTCTCCGCGCCTCGATTTCTTGAGGCGCTGGCAGTGAGCCTCCGCCTCGGGCCTCCTCGCGCCATGTATAGAGTGACGCGAGGGCCTTCGCGTCCAAGTCCCACGGCGGCGTTCCGGCCAGTAGGCACGCCACTTCGAAGGAGATCGTGCGGTAGCCTCTCACGGCCCTGACGGCCATCACGCGCTGCGGACGTCGCAGCGCGGCGATGTTCTTGGCCGACAGGGCATTGGCCCAAATAGGTGAGCCGTATAGGGCCATTGACCGCACGATCCCGGCGTACAGCCGTCGGCAGGTGTTGTTTGGCCCCCCGAGGTTCGGCAGCAGGCAAGATAGTGCGCCCGCTGCACCTACGAGTTTGGGGGCCAGCCGACTGAAATGGGCTGTGAAGTCCCATCGGCCGTCGAGAGTCAATCCAAGGTACTTCATCGACGAAGCAATGCCGATGGTGACTCCGCCTACTATTATGCTGGATCCGGGTGGAGGGCGGCGTCGGGGCCCATGGAAAAATAGGGCCTCCGACTTTTCTAATGCCACCTCCAGACCCAGCCGCCGGATGCGAGCGACTACTTGTGCGACCCCAGCTGTGGCCAGCACCTCTGCGTCGCGGTGCGTCTTCCCCCGGGCTGTTACCAACGTGTCGTCGGCATAGCAGAATATGCCGACGCCCGGCGGGAGCGCACCGCGCAGAACGAAGTCGTAGCCTACGTTCCACAGGAGAGGGCCTAGAACCGACCCCTGTGGAACCCCACACGAGACTACGCTTCGCGACCAACTATTTTGACCCGGGTAGACAATCGTTCTTCCTTCTAAGTAAGCCCCGACAATGCGGCGGAGGTAGAGTGGCACTCGGTGATATTCGAGTGCCACCCGTATGCTACTCCAGGGGAGGGTGTTGAAAGCGTTGGCGATGTCGAGTGACACCGCCAAGACGACCTCTCCCTGGGCTACTGCGTCCTCCGCCAGGGCCCTGACGCGTGCGATCGCATCAATCGTGGAGCGCCCTTTGCGGAACCCAAATTGTTGGTCCGCTAGGTCCGGCCCAACACAACTTAGGTGTGCGACGAGGCGGTCCGCAAGAATGCGCTCGAAGAGCTTGCCCACCTCGTCCAGCAACACGATGGGCCGGTACGCGGACGGCGAGTCCGCGGGGCGCCCCTCCTTCTTCAACAGGACGAGCTTCCCGGTCTTCCACGGTGCCGGGAACTCGCCCCTCTCGATGCACGCGTTGTAGAGCCCCAGTAGTCGGGGCTCGAGGGCCTCTCGAGCCAGGACCCACGCTCGGCCTGGGATGCCGTCGGGCCCTGGGGCGGTGTTCTTAGCCGCGAGGCGTTGCACCGCCACCCTCAGGTCTACCCGGGTCACCGGGGGAATTTCCTCCTCCTCCTCTGCCGTCGTCGTCGTCGGCGTCTCGCCCGGCGGAGCCATGGGCGGCGGGATGTGTGCCGCCCTGAGAGGAAACAGAGCGGACACCACGTTCGCGACCACCTGGGGCTGGAGACTTTGCGTAAGTGGGGGGGCCCAGGGGCGAAGCTTGCCCCTGACCCAGCGATACGGGCGCCCCCATGGATCTGCGTCCAACGTCTCCAAAAGTGTGCCCCAGGCGGCGGTTTTGGCCCTGCAGATTTCTGTGGACAGGGCCTTCTTCGCCGCTCTGTACCTCTCGTACAGCTCCGCCTCTTGTGACTCCGCGTCTGGGGGTCGGCGACGCCTCCTGCGGAGGCGTTGGTAGCGGCGGCGTGCCGCAGTACAATTGTTGCGCAACTGCGCGATTTCCGCCGACCACCAATATACCCTCCGCCGTCCGGGACAGAACCGGACGCGGGGCATCGCAATATCGCAGACGCGGGTCATGTCTGCCCGGAGCCTGTCCGCTTCCGCCTCCACGTCGACGGGTCGATCTTCTGACGCCTGCGAAATCCAGGCGTCGACGATAGAGGCTTCGACTAGCGCCTCCTTGTCGAGGCGTTTCAGGGACCAGCGCGGTCCGACTTCGACCGGGGCATCCTGGCTAGGCAAGGCCCTCGAGGTAACCGGGGAGATGCTGAACCGTATGTATCTGTGGTCAGATAAGGTCTCAACCCCCTCGAGGACTCTCCAGGACTGGACACGGGGCGCAAGTGCGGGGGTGGCAAATGTGAGGTCCACTATGGACCCACCCCGCTGGCGCACGCACGTGTCCACGGCACCCCGGTTCAAGACAACAAGGCCCGTGGCCGCCAACCAATCTTCGACTTCCTCGCCCCGCGCGTCCGTAGAGGGGGAACCCCAAGCCGTGGATTTGGCATTGAAGTCCCCCAGGACCAAGGCGGGGCGAGACCTATCACGGCCGACCACGGTGCCGATCCGCGCGAGAAACGCCTCGAATTCGGCCAGGCTCCGGTTTGGCGAGAAATATATGCCGACGACGACTATGTCTCCCCATGTGACCGCCACATAACCATGGCCCCTCGCTGTGGGCACGAGGGGCGGAACTCCGACGGCGGCCGGGGAGACTACGGCTACCAAGCCGTCTAAATCACCCGCCCAGTCATCCCTGGGCGGAACAAAGTACGGCTCTGCCGCCACTGCCAACTTTATTGACCACTGTGCCAGGCTTTGGGAGAAGAGATCCTGGGCCCTGGCACAGTGGTTCAAGTTTGTTTGGAGGAGATGGAGAGCCATTAATGTTGGGTCTCCATCTCCACCACGTCTGCCGGCACTTCGGCGGCATTGGAGGCCGCGGGCCGGTCTGCTGCCTGCGAAGCGGCCTTGGCCTTCTTCGCAGACTTCTTCTTCTTCTTTTTCTTATCTTTTTTGGGGTTTTCCCCCAAACTGTTCTTCTTCGTAACCTTTGGTGGGGCGCAGGCTTTGCTCCCCACCACGTGCGCCGCCGGCTTGCCTGCCGCGGCGCAGACGGCACAGTTCGGTGCTTCCGAGCACGACCGGGCAATGTGGCCCGGCTTGCCGCACCGGAAGCACGTGCCGCTTCGGTCGACTGTGGAGGTGCACCGCGCACAGACATGGCCTCCCTCGAGGCACCGATAACAGCGACGCTCGCGCGGTGGGAGAAGCTCCACCCGCGCCGACACCCAACCGATCAATAGGCGGCGGCCATCTACTATCTTCTTGGCCGCCGCGACTGGGCAGCAGGCCCAAATAGATCCGCCGCCGTGAGGGCCGAGGCGGATCTGACCCAGCCGGACGGAGTCCGCTGGGCATTCGCCGGCCCTAGAGAGGGCGGCTCTTACTTCCTCCGGAGAGGCAGAGTCGTCCAGGCCCGTTATCCGTAGTTCCGCGGTTTTAGTGGGCCTGGACACGCGGACGATGTCCTCCCCGAGGACCTCGCGCAATTTTAGCGCGAAGGCGTCCGCCTTCTCGGCTCCGGACGCTCCTGGGAGCTCAAACATGCGAGCCCCCGTGGCAGCGACCTTAAAACGGACGTCATTGGGGCCTATGCCTAGGTCGGCCAGGTTAATTTTGGACTTTGCGTCCCCAATGACGTCTCTGTACGTTGCGCCGTTCTTCGCTGCCTCCGGCTGCAGTGTCATGACGACTGCAGCCGATTTTGGAGTCCGGAGCTTCGCCGCCTTCTTTTTGGACGCCTTCTTCTTGGCGTTCTTAGGCGCCTTTTCCTTAGGCGCCTTTGCCGCCTTTCCATTCTTCCCGACGAGCTGCCACTCGTTGGCAGTCGCCGGGATTGCGGGAGCCTCTTTGGCGGGCATGGCCGCCACTGCGCTGTACGACGGCTTGCCCTTTTTTCCTCCCTTTCCTTTCTTTGTCGAGGGAGCCGGTGGATTTGGCGCGGTGGCGGGTTCTGCTGCCAGCGCTGGTGGCGCTGGTGGCGCTGTCGCCTTGCCCTTTCTGGCGGCGGGTGTTGGTGCCGCCGTCTTCGTCGCTCTAGTGGCGGGCACAGGAGGTGCCCCTGCCGCTTTTTTGTCCGCCGCTAGGGGCGGACGGATGCGGGGCTCCGGCGGAAGCCGGGCCTCTATGGCCCCAAAGCGGGCGTCCACCATTAGGCGGAGGTCGGCGATGGCGCGCTCTACGCTCGGAGATGCCTGCCCAGTTGTTACGGGCTGGGCGCCGGTGGTGGTGGTGTGAATGTTCTCCACCACGGATTTCAGCGCCGCCATCTCCTTATTCAGGTGATCGACCTCCGCCTTTAGCCGGCTGTTTTGAGCCTGAAGCGCAACGTTTTCGTTGGTCGCGGACCGCCGACTTAACTCAGACGCCGCCAACCTGATGTTCCGCGCGGCGTCTTTTAGGGACTTAATAAAAGTCCCCTTAAGGTTACGGGAACCTAACCTTTTTTTTTTTTTTTTTTTTTTTTTTTTTTAACTCGGTTAATGCATGAAATTGCATCCCCAGCGCCCGGGGGAGCGCTGGGGTATGTGGGGCTCTCCGAACCAGAAGGGCTAGGCCTACCCACTAAACCACCGAGGTGTTGCTTCCTCCTCCGCATAATGTCGAGGCTGCGGGATCGCTTAAAGCACGCAACCGCAGCCCCGACGCGGCTGTCCAATCATGGACCCGTCCACAGTGTGGGACGACACCGCAACACACTGGTGCCGTCCCTCCACATGCCCCCTCGTGCAATGGCCAGAAAACTCCCCCGAGTTCGCCGGCCGAAGAGGGCCTTCGGAGGCCGGGACAGACTACGCGCAGATGCGCAGTATGTCCCGGCCTCCGGTATAATCCGCACCGGCCACCGAGCCCGGAGGTGGCAGACTGCCCTCTCCCGGACCAGGCGGCCCAACGACTACTCCTGCCTCTACTACTCCTCTACTACTGCGGCGGGGGGAGGTGGTGTGCATACCTCCTTCTTCTTACACCCCGCCTCCGCTGGCGGCGCGGGTCGGAGGAAGACGCCTCACGATCCCGCTCCGCGGCCTCCTTCTGCGAAATGACTGACTCGCAGAAGGTGGCCACCGCCCTCCAGGACCCCTCGCTATTCAGCATCGAGCTGATCACGTTAGTTAGCGAGAGGTCCCCCTCCACGAACGCCGACATAGCGTGCCTCTGCGGCCCCCAGGCCGCGCACTCAACCAGTGTGTGGTGCGCTGTATCTTGCTGCGCACCACATTCGTGGCAGGCCGGAGTTGGCTCCCGACCCGCAATCTGGTGCAGGTACTTACCGAAACAGCCGTGTCCGGTAAGTACCTGCACCAGCCGGAAGGACAGAACCCCCCACTTTCTTCCCAGCCATCTCGATAGGTGTGGCTGTATCGCTTCTACTGTGTCGCGGCCTGCTACTGGGGACCGCAACTGCTCATTCCACTTCTCGATTAGGTCGGTATGCGCCTCTGACCTGATCCTACGCACCTCGTCAAATTCTGGGCGTTCGCCTCGATGTCGCGCCTCTGTTTTGCAGGCATACACCCGCGCCAAGACCCCCGCCTGAAGCTCCCAGGGAGGGTCGCCCGCCAACAGGGTAGCCGCCGTCCAAGATATGGTACGGTACCCCCTTATCGCTCTCACCGCTATCACCCTCTGGGGTCTCCTCAACAATACTAAGTTTTTAGCGGTGAGAGCGTCCGCCCACACGGGGGCACCGTACAGCGCCATGCTCCGGACAATTCCTGTGTAAAGGCGCCGGCAGGCCGAGCCCGGGCCCCCCAGGTTTGGTAGCAGCCGGCCTAGAGCGGCCGCTGCGGCAATCAGCTTCGGGGCCATTTGTGTAAAGTGGGCCCCGAAGTTCCACCGTCCGTCCAAGGTGAGGCCCAGATACTTGAGTTGGGCCCTCACCGGCACCTCCACTCCCTGGACAACTATGCGCGCGTCCGGGGGAGGTCCCCTCCGCGGTCCGTGAAATAGGAGGGCCTCCGTCTTCGTTAAGGAGACCCTTAGGCCCAAGAGCGCGAGCCGGTCCACCACCAGTGACACGGCGATTGTGGCCAGTCGCGCCGCCTCCTCATAGGTCCCGCCCCGGGCAGCGACGAAGGTGTCGTCCGCGTATCCGATGACTTCCGCGCCGGGGGGAACTGGCCCGCGGAGGAGCCAGTCGTATCCGATGTTCCACAGGGTCGGACCCAAAACCGACCCCTGTGGAACACCGCACGTCATTTTCCGCGCATAAAGTCGGCCATCTCGGCCCTCCCAGACAATTTCTCTGTCCTGGAGGTACGCCCCCAACAGCTTCCGGAGATAGGGGGGCACCCCATGGTACCGGAGTGCCTCCATGATAGTCTCAAACGGAATGCTGTTGAAGGCATTCGCCACATCCAGCGATACCCCCAGGACTACGTCTCCGGCCGCAAAAATAAAATAAAGTTAATACCACTAAGTGGTCACCCATCCATGCTCCATCTGCGCTAACGGTTGCTTAACCCGCAGATCGTTTACGAACATGTGAGCGCAACTAGCTACGAGCGCTTCACGGGAACCTAACCTAACCTAACCTTTTTTTTTTTTTTTTTTTTTTTTTTTTTGCGTCAGGAAAATGCATTACTGCATGTCCCGCCCCAGGGAGGAAAGCGGGGGTCTGTCGGGCTCTCCCGCCGGCAAGGCGTTCCGGCTAACATGGGCATACCGACTAAAAACCTGACGGTGTTCCTTCTACAGTCACCATAACGTGGCCAGGACGCGGTACCTCCAATCGGATACTCCGCGTCCCAGCCGGTGACGGCCCGCTTTGGATGCGGGCCCTACTTCGAGCGGGGGCGGACTTGAGGAATGTCCCCCCCTAGCTCTCCACTTCACGGGGGTGCGCCAGGAACACACAGCGCACTCCCCACCTCTCGGACCTGTTCCCTGTCCAGGCGACGGAGCGTTCCGCCTCCGCCGCCCACAGGTCCGCGTCACGGGGGCCGGAGATCATCCCGGCGCCTACGACGCCCAGTGCGTCTTGCGCGGGAAGGGAGGGGAGCGTTGATTTCCCGCTCCCGTTCCGCCGCCTCTTTGAGGGAAATGACCTCTTCACAGAATGAGGCGACGGCCGACCACGCTGCCTCGCTCCCGACCATGGACAGAACCACAGCCGAGAGCGAGAGGTCGCTCCCGACCACCCCGGTCAATTGACGGCGCTGCGACGACCACGCCTGGCAATGTGCCAGCGTATGCAGCGCCGTATCGGGGCAGTCACCACAATGATGGCACCTGGGCGTCTGCTCGCGGCCTATGCGACACAGGTACTTGCCGAAACAACCGTGTCCGGTCAAGACCTGCGTCAGCCGATATGTGAGCGCGCCGTGCCCTCTCTCCAGCCACTCCGTGACCGCCGGCCGCACGGCCTCGATAGTGACGAGGCCGGCGCTGGGGTCTTCCAGTCGCCGCTTCCACGCCGCCAGGACATCTTGGCGGAGCTCTGCTCTCCGCGCCTCGACTTCTTGAGGCGCTGGCAGTGAGCCTCCGCCTCGGGCCTCCTCGCGCCATGTATAGAGTGACGCGAGGGCCTTCGCGTCCAAGTCCCACGGCGGCGTTCCGGCCAGTAGGCACGCCACTTCAAAAGAGATCGTGCGGTAGCCTCTCACGGCCCTGACGGCCATCACGCGCTGCGGACGTCGCAGCGCGGCGATGTTCTTGGCCGACAGGGCATTGGCCCAAATGGGTGAGCCATAAAGGGCCATTGACCGCACGATCCCGGCGTACAGCCGTCGGCAGGTGTTATTCGGCCCCCCGAGGTTTGGCAGCAGGCGAGATAGTGCGCCCGCCGCACCTACGAGTTTGGGGGCCAGCCGACTGAAATGGGCTGTGAAGTCCCATCGGCCGTCGAGAGTCAGTCCGAGATATTTCATCGACGGTGCGATGCCGATGGTGACTCCGCCTACTATGATGCTGGATCCAGGTGGAGGGCGGCGTCGGGGCCCATGGAAAAATAGGGCCTCCGACTTTTCAAGTGCCACCTCCAGACCCAGCCGCCGGATGCGAGCGACGACTTGTGCGACCCCAGCTGTGGCCAGCACTTCCGCGTCGCGGTGCGTCTTCCCCCGGGCTGTTACCAACGTGTCGTCGGCATAGCAGAATATGCCGACGCCCGGCGGGAGCGCACCGCGCAGAACGAAGTCGTAGCCTACGTTCCACAGGAGAGGGCCTAGAACCGACCCCTGTGGAACCCCACACGAGACTACGCTCCGCGACCAACCATTTTGACCCGGGTAGACAATCGATCTTCCTTCGAGATAAGCCCCGACAATGCGGCGGAGGTAGAGTGGCACTCGGTGATATTCGAGTGCCACCCGTATGCTACTCCAGGGGAGGGTGTTGAAGGCGTTGGCGATGTCGAGTGACACCGCCAAGACGACCTCCCCCTGGGCTACTGCGTCCTCCGCCAGGGCCCTGACGCGTGCAATCGCATCAATCGTGGAGCGCCCTTTGCGGAACCCAAATTGTTGTTCCGCTAGGTCCGGCCCAACACAACTTAGGTGTGCGACGAGGCGGTCTGCAAGAATGCGCTCGAAGAGCTTGCCCACCTCGTCCAGCAACACGATGGGCCGGTACGCGGACGGCGAGTCCGCGGGGCGCCCCTCCTTCTTCAACAGGACGAGCTTCCCGGTCTTCCACGGTGCCGGGAACTCGCCCCTCTCGATGCACGCGTTGTAGAGCCCCAGTAGTCGGGGCTCGAGGGCCTCTCGAGCCAGGACCCACGCTCGGCCTGGAATGCCGTCGGGCCCTGGGGCGGTGTTCTTAGCCGCGAGGCGTTGCACCGCCACCCTCAGGTCTACCCGGGTCACCGGGGGGATTTCCTCCTCCTCCTCTTCCGTCGTCGTCGTCGGCGTCTCGCCCGGCGGAGCCATGGGCGGCGGGATGTGTGCCGCCCTGAGAGGAAACAGAGCGGACACCACGTTCGCGACCACCTGGGGCTGGAGACTTTGCGTTAGTGGGGGGGCCCAGGGGCGAAGCTTGCCCCGGACCCAGCGATACGGGCGCCCCCATGGATCTGCGTCCAACGTCTCCAAAAGTGTGCCCCAGGCGGCGGTTTTGGCCCTGCAGATTTCTGTGGACAGGGCCTTCTTCGCCGCTCTGTACCTCTCGTACAGCTCCGCCTCTTGTGACTCCGCGTCTGGGGGTCGGCGACGCCTCCTGCGGAGGCGTTGGTAGCGGCGGCGTGCCGCAGTACAATTTTTGCGCAACTGCGCGATTTCCGCCGACCACCAATATACCCTCCGCCGTCCGGGACAGAACCGGACGCGGGGCATCGCAATATCGCAGACGCGGGTCATGTCTGCCCGGAGCCTGTCCGCTTCCGCCTCCACGTCGACGGGTCGATCTTCTGACGCCTGTGAAATCCAGGCGTCGACGATGGAGGCTTCGACTAGCGCCTCTTTGTCGAGGCGTTTCAGGGACCAGCGCGGTCCGACTTCGACCGGGGCATCCTGGTTAGGCAAGGCCCTCGAGGTAACCGGGGAGATGCTGAACCGTATGTATCTGTGGTCAGATAAGGTCTCAACCCCCTCGAGGACTCTCCAGGACTGGACACGGGGCGCAAGTGCGGGGGTGGCAAATGTGAGGTCCACTATGGACCCACCCCGCTGGCGCACGCACGTGTCCACAGCACCCCGGTTCAAGACAACGAGGCCCGTGGCCGCCAACCAATCTTCGACTTCCTCGCCCCGCGCGTCCGTAGAGGGGGAACCCCAAGCCGTGGATTTGGCATTGAAGTCCCCCAGGACCAAGGCGGGGCGAGACCTATCACGGCCGACCACGGTGCCGATCCGCGCGAGAAACGCCTCGAATTCGGCCAGGCTCCGGTTTGGCGAGAAATATATGCCGACGACGACTATGTCTCCCCATGTGACCGCTACATAACCATGGCCCCTCGCTGTGGGTACGAGGGGCGGAACTCCGACGGCGGCCGGGGAGACTACGGCTACTGAGCCGTCTAGATCGCCCGCCCAGTCATCCCTGGGCGGTACAAAATACGGCTCTGCCGCCAATGCCAACTTTATTGACCACTGTGCCAGGCTTTGGGAGAAGAGATCCTGGGCCCTGGCACAGTGGTTCAAGTTCGTTTGGAGGAGATGGAGAGCCATTAATGTTGGGTCTCCATCTCCACCACGTCTACCGGCACATTAGCGGCGCTGGAAGCCGCGGGCCGGTCTGACGACTGCGAAGCGGCCTTGGCCTTCTTCGCAGTCTTCTTGCTCTTCTTCTTCTTGTTTCTCTTTGGGTTTTCCCCCGAATTCCCCTTCTTCTTTTGGCCCTTTGGTGGGGCGCAGGCTTTGCTCCCCACCACGTGCGCCGCCGGCTTGCCTGCCGCGGCGCAAACGGCACAGTTCGGTGCTTCCGAACACGACCGGGCAATGTGGCCCGGCTTGCCGCACCGGAAGCACGTGCCGCTCCTATCTACTTCAGATGTGCACCGCGCACAGACATGGCCACCTTCCAGGCAGCGGTAGCAGCGACGTTCGCGTGGGGGGAGAAGCTCCACCCGCGCCGACACCCAACCGATCAATAGGCGGCGGCCATCGACAAGTTTTTTGGCCGCCGCGACTGGGCAGCAGGCCCAAATAGATCCGCCGCCGTGAGGGCCGACGCGGATCTGACCCAGCCGAACGGAGTCCGCTGGGCACTCGCCAGCCCTAGAGAGGGCGGCTTTAACTTCCTCTGCGGAGGTAGAGTCGTCCAGGCCCGTAATGCGTAGCTCGGCGGATTTCGTGGGCCTGGACACGCGGACGATGTCCTCCGGCAGTACCTCTCGCAGTTTGGAGGCGAAGGCATCTGCTTTCTCGGCTCCGGACGTTCCTGGGAGCTCGAACATCCGAGCCCCCGTGGCGGCAACCTTAAAACGGACGTCATTGGGGCCAATGCCCAAATCGGCCAGGTTTATCTTGGCCTTTGCGTCCCCAATGACGTCTTTGTAGGAAGTGCCGTTCTTCAACGCCTCCGGCTGCAGTGTAATGACGACTGCAGCCGACTTTGGAGTCCGGAGCTTCGCCTCCTTCTTTTTCTTGGACGCCTTCTTCTTGGGCGCCTTGACCGCTTTCCCGTTCTTACCGACGAGCTGCCACTCGTTGGCAGTCGCCGGGATTGCTGGTACCTCTTTGGCGGGCGTGGCCGCCACTGCGCTGTAGGACGGCTTGCTCTTTTTGCCCCCCTTTCCTTTTCTGGTCGAGGGAGCCGGTGGATTTGGCGCAGTGGCGGGCTCTGCTGCCGGCGCTGGTGGCGCTGTCGCCTTGCCCTTTCTGGCGGCGGGGGTTGGTGCCGCCGTCGTCGTCGTCGCTCTAGCGGCGGGCACAGGGGGTGTGCCTGCCGCTTTTTTATCCGCCGCTAGGGGCGGACGGATGCGAGGCTCCGGCGGAAGCCGGGCCTCTATGGCCCCAAATCGTGCGTCCACCATGAGGCGGAGGTCGGCGATGGCGGATTCCACAGACGGAGACGCCTGCCCAGTTGTTACGGGCTGGGCGCCGGTGGTGGTGTGGATGTTCTCCACCACGGATTTCAGGGCCGCCATCTCCTTTTTGAGGTGGTCGACCTCCGCCTTTAGCCGACTGTTTTGCGCTTGTAGCGCCAAGTTTTCATTAGTCGCCGACCGCCGACTTAGCTCCGACGCCGCCAGCCTGATGTTCCGGGCGGCGTCCTTTAGGGACTTAATAAAGGTCCCTTTAAGGTTCCCGGACTTGTCGGCGACCTCGACTACTGCCTCCAAGTTGTCGTTGATGGCGTCAGCCAATTGTTTGGCAGATTTGTCTTCCGCGTCTGACTCTGGCAATTTCTTTGCCGGCGCCTTTTTCTTCTTCCGCGCCCTCTCCGACTCCTCGGACTCGGGGCGCGGTCGACGTTTACGCCAAAGGCGTCCGCTCTCCGATGGATGATTCCCGTCGGATTGAATGCTCATTTCGGAGCCAGTGTCGGAATCGACACTGGACTCCTGAGCCGCACAGGACCTCGTCCTCACACTGGGGCTCCCGAGGTGGATTGGGAGCCGCTCCAGCACTACAACGGGGGACAGGGGCCTAGAACCCCCTCCTCCTCCGATCACCGACGAGGGGCGCACAATACTGGGCGTGCGCCGCCCCTCCTCCATTGCGCAGTCTAAGCTGCCGGGCTTTTTGCCCCCAATCTCGGCCTTTTTGGATGGAAGGAATCTTCCCTTACCATCTCTGTTCGGAAGGCACTCCTTGTTTGATTTGCTGGTGCTATCAGTACTGTGAGCCACCGAAGTGGCTCCGACACCCGTTCCAGGTGGACCTGATGAAACAAGGTCACCTTCTCCGACCTCAACTCTACCTCCTCCTGCCTCTCCAGACCCAGGACCTCCCGAGGCGCAGGACGGCCCATCGACAACCGAACTTTCCAGCCGGCTGTCGGAACGCATTTGTTGCCCCTCCCCAGAGTACGAGGGGGCTCTGCCCGCCGGAACGGCGGGGTCGGATTCTCCGGCAGCGGCGCTGCCGGTACCGACCTGGGGTACCACAGTATTACAAGATGCGATCTCCATGTTGTTTCCTTTTTTTTAATTAGGGTTGGTCCCTACAAAACCTTAAAAAAAAAACTAAAACTTAACCTAACACCCGCTAGCGACCGAACCCCTGCCGGCCACGCACCGCCTCGGCACGGGCAACCTTACGGTTAGGGTAATTTTTTATAGAGGTTTTCTTCCTCGCGACCGCTGCCTCCCCGACCTCCGACAGCGACCCCCGATCCTGACCCAAGAATTGAGCCAGGCTTGCGGTTTGGGTCCGCCGAGAACGGTACTCAACGGACACCCCCACCCCGGGCAGGACATGAAAGTCCGCCCCCCCATGGTTTTTTATAGAGGTTTTCCTTCCTCTCTCGTGCAGTGGCGCTCGCGCACCACCACACGGTGTGAAGGGACCTGGTTCTGAGCCTGAAGGCCTCAGAACGAAACGGTCCCTTCGGGTCTGTCTTGGCTTCGCTAATGCTACTGAGCCCCCTCACCACGACAAGGTGCAGACCCACGAGGGGGAACCTAACCTAACCTTTTTTTTTTTTTTTTTTTTTTTTTTTTTAACTCGGTTAATGCATGAAATTGCATCCCCAGCGCGCGGGGGAGCGCTGGGGTATGTGGGGCTCTCCGAACCAGAAGGGCTAGGCCTACCCACTAAACCACCGAGGTGTTGCTTCCTCCTCCGCATAATGTCGAGGCTGCGGGATCGCTTAAAGCACGCAACCGCAGCCCCGACGCGGCTGTCCATTATTGGACCCGTCCACAGTGTGGGACGACACCGCAACACACTGGTGCCGTCCCTCCACATGCCCCCTCGTGCAATGGCCAGAAAACTCCCCCGAGTTCGCCGGCCGAAGAGGGCCTTCGGAGGCCGGGACAGACTGCGCGCAGATGCGCAGTATGTCCCGGCCTCCGGTATCATCCGCACCGGCCACCGAGCCCGGAGGTGGCAGACTGCCCTCTCCCGGACCAGGCGGCCCCACAACTACTTCTACGGCGGGGGGAGGAGGTGCGCATATCTCCTTCTTCGCACACCCCGTCTCCGTTGGCGGCGCGGGTCGGAGGAAGACGCCTCACGATCCCGCTCCGCGGCCTCCTTCTGCGACATGACTGACTCGCAGAAGGAGGCCACCGCCCTCCAGGACCCCTCGCTATTCAGCATCGCGCTGATGACGCTAGTTAGCGAGAGGTCCCCCTCCACGAACGCCGACATAGCGTGCCTCTGCGGCCCCCAGGCCGCGCACTCAACCAATGTGTGGTGCGCTGTATCTTGCTGCGCACCACATTCATGGCAGGCCGGTGATGGTTCCCGGCCCGCAATCTGATGCAGGTACTTACCGAAACAACCGTGTCCGGTAAGTACCTGCACCAGCCGGAAGGACAGAACCCCCCACTTCCTGTTTAACCAACGGGACAGGTGTGGCTGGATTGCCTCCACCGTGTCCCGGCCAGCGACTGGGGACCGCAGTTGCACGCCCCATCTCTCGACCAGGTCTGTCTGCGCCTCTGACCTGGTCCTCCGCACTTCATCAAAGTCTGGGCGTTCGCCCCGTGCTCTCGCCTCCGCTTTGCAGGCATATACCTGCGCTAAGACCCCTGCCTGTAATTCCCAGGGGGGGTCGCCCGCCAACAGGGTAGCCGCCGTCCATGATATGGTACGGTACCCCCTTATCGCTCTCACCGCTATCACCCTCTGGGGTCTCCTCAACAATACTAAGTTTTTAGCGGTGAGAGCATCCGCCCACACGGGGGCACCGTACAGCGCCATACTTCTAACTATCCCTATGTAGAGACGCCGACAAATTAGGAAGCAGCCGACCTAGAGCGGCCGCTGCGGCAATCAGCTTCGGGACCATTTGTGTGAAGTGGGCCCCGAAGTTCCACCGTCCATCTAACGTGAGGCCCAAGTATTTGAGTTGAGCTCTCACCGGCACCTCCACTCCCTGGACGACTATTCGCGCGTTCGGGGGAGGTCCCCGCCGCGGTCCGTGGAAAAGGAGGGCCTCCGTCTTAGTCAGGGAGACCCTCAAACCCAGAAGTGCGAGCCGGTCCACCACCAAAGACACGGCGATTGTGGCCAGCCGCGCCGCCTCCTCATAGGACCCGCCCCGGGCAGCGACGAAGGTGTCGTCCGCGTATCCTATAATCTCCGCTCCGGGAGGTACCGGTCCCCGAAGGAGCCAGTCATATCCGATGTTCCACAGGGTCGGACCCAGAACCGACCCCTGTGGAACTCCGCACGTCATTCGGCGCGCATACTTCCGTCCGTCTCGACCCTCCCAAACTATCTCCCTGTCCTGGAGGTATGCCCCCAACAGCTTCCGGAGGTAGGGGGGCACCCCATGGTACCGGAGTGCCTCCATGATGGTCTCAAACGGAATGCTGTTGAAGGCGTTTGCCACATCCAACGATACCCCCAGGACAACATCTCCAGCCGCGACCGCTCCTTTGCTGGACTCCTTCAGGGCTGTTAAGGCGTCTAATGTTGACCGTCCTGCCCTAAAACCATACTGGGCCTCCGAAAGCTGGGGCCCAACCGTCTCCAAGTGCTGGACGAGGCGAGATGCGATGATCTTCTCCAGCAACTTGCCCGTCTCGTCCAGCAAAACAATTGGCCTGTACGCCGAGGGGGAATCAGGTGGTCGATCTCCCCCTTTCGGGAGTAGGCACAAACGTCCAACCTTCCATTGTTTCGGGAACTCTCCTCTTCTGATACATGCGTTGAAGAGTCCCCGAAGCTGCTCTCCCAGGTGTTTAAGAGCGAGTGCTAACACTCGTCCCGGGACGCCGTCAGGCCCCGGAGCCGTTTTCCTGCCACGAAGGCGGTCCAGGGCCAGCTCCATCTCTCCCTCGGAGATGAGGGGGGGAGTCTCTTCCTCCGTGGGCTCCGGAGTAGGAGGAGCCATCACCGGGGGCGTGTGTCCCGGCGAATCGGGGAACAGTTCGCCCACTACCCTGCCGAGGAGATCCGGCTGTAGGGTCTCCGTTAACGGGGCGCCGAAATTCCGTAGTTTCTTCCGGGCTGCACGGTAGGGACGCCCCCACGGGTCCCTATCTAGGTCCGCCAGGATCTCCTCTAAGGCGGCCGATTTGGCTTGGCTTATGGCCAGTTGTAAAGCTCGCTTGGCAGCTCCATACTGCTCCCGCAATTCCGCCAGTTCGGCATCGGCTCCCTCCCGGTCCGGAGCTCGCCGGTTGCGTGTCCGACATCGGGCGTGCGCTCTTCGGGCTCCGTTGGCTGATCTTCGTAGCTCGGCAATCTCTGGCGTCCACCAGTACACGGACTTGCGTGCTGGTCGACGTCGCGCCCTCGGCATGGCCGAATCACACACCTCAGTGAGGATGGTGTGCATCCGGCCGGCCAACACCTCCGTGTCAGCTCCCTCCTCCGGCCTGGGGGCGAACCATCGGTGAACGATGGCCGCCTCCTCCGCCAGCTCCTTATCGAGCCGGCTTATGACCCACCTTGGAAAGGTGCTGGTGGGGCTCTGTCCATTCGCCGTCCCTCCCGGAGAGTGGGAGACCTCAAACCGGACATAGAGGTGGTCCGAGAGGGTCTCAACCCCTTCTTCGACCCTCCATCCAACCACTCTGCGCGCGACCACAGGACTGGCAAACGACAGGTCGACAACAGACCCCCCGTTATGCCGCACGCAGGTGTGGGCTGTCCCCATGTTGAGCAGGGACAGCCCGGAGAGGAGCCCCCAGACTTGGACTGCCTCCCCCCTCCCGTCCGTGACGGGGCAACCCCACGCTCGGGACTTCGCGTTAAAGTCGCCGAGGACTACGATGGGCCCCGGCGACCGGCGAGACACAGCCGCCCTGACAGAGTCCAGGAATATCTCGAACTCTGCCAGGGAGCGGTTGGGGGAGAAGTATACCCCAATAATGGTGTATTCCCCCCAGCTGACTACGACATAGCCCGCCCCCTTTTCAATGACAACGAGAGGGGGGCCAACGCCCATCCGGACCACCACCGCCACTGAACTATCGAGGTCCCCGGCCCAGTTAGAGTGGGGGGGGACGAAGTATGGCTCACAAGCCACCGCCACATGCACCTGCCACTGCGCGAGGGACTGAAGGAGAAGATCCTGTGCCCCCGCGCAGTGGTTGAGATTCGTTTGAAGGAAGCTAGCATGTCGATTACAATCCATAATTATTCGGACATGCTAGCCTCCCTGTCTTCCCGCACTGGTCGAGTCGTGGTGGTGGAAGCTCTCCACGCCCCCACGCCCGACCTACCTTTTACCGTGGGGGGGGTACAGAGTCTCCCCCCCATTAAATGTCCGGCCGGTTTTCCGGCCGCGGCGCACACGCTGCACCGCGAGGTTGTGGCCTCACAGGCCGCGGTTTTGTGACCTTCTTCGCCGCACCGGAAACATAGTTTGCTACGGTCGACGGGGGAGGGGCACGTCGGTCTGGTGTGGCCAACTCCCATACATTTGTAGCAGCGGAGAGGCCGCTGCTCCATTAGCCGGACTGTGGCGGAGGTCCATCCAACCAACAGTCTGTTTGCCTCCGACACGATTTTAGCGGCCGTTACCGGGCATTCGACCACGCAGGAGCCCATTCCGTCGGGGCCAGGGGTGATAGGGTGGACCTTGATCTGGTCCACTAGGCATCCTCCAGCTCGAGACACCGCAATGGCCACCTTTTCAGTGGTGGCTGTGTCCCCAAGTCCGAGCACTCTTAGATCTACACATTTGACGGGGACCGCTACGTTGGCAACTCCGTCAAGAGCGACCTTTAGTTTTTCGGCCAGGGCGCTGGCCTTGTCCTGACTTTGGGAGCCTGGGATCTCAATGATCCGGGCCCCTGTGGCGGATCGGCGGAAGTGGACGGACTCTATGCCCAGGTCCGCCGGGTTTACCGCCTCTTCAGCCCGTCCCATAAGCTGGGCATAGGTCACGCCTTTAGCGGCAGCTTCCGCATGTAGTGTGACCAGCACCGCGGCCGTTTTTGGGGAGGTCAATTTCGGCTTGATCGGCTGGGGTTTTTTAGCCGCCTGGGAGGCCGATTTCTGGGCCGCCGTGGAGGGGGAGGACGTTTTCCTCTTCCCCTTACCCTTCTTGACCACTTCCGTCCAAGTGGCCGCTTGGCTCGAGGGACCCGCTACAGGAGCGGTATCCATAGCCTCCGGAGTCGGCGTGACCGCCGGTAGTTCGGGGACCGGGGGATGACTCGGCCCCTTTTTCTTCCCCTTCTTGCCCGACTTGTTCGCGGCGTTAGAGGACTCCGCTGCAGCAGGAGCCGTAGCAGTAACCGGCACCGGCACCGGGGTACCAACTGACCCCACCGGGGTACCAACTGACCCAACCGGGGTCCTGTCCGCCCTAAGAGGCGGACGAATCCTCGTCTCCGGGAGGAGGCGCTCCTCGATGCCCTCAAACCGGGCATTGATCATGGTCCCGACCGAGGCGATGATTGAACGCCTAAATTCTTCCAACAGCTCCCCCATGCCGGGCATAGTATTCGGGGCTGCTGGGGCAGGCGGTGGGCAGGTTGCCCTTGCGGCGGGGGGGGCAGCGTTACCCTGCTCCAGCTCTCGTAGAAGGGATTTTCGCTCCGCTTTCAAAGCGTCGTTCTCCCTACGCAGGCGAGCGAACTCCACTCGGATACGACGCACTTCGTCCGACATCGTCCGGTCCGCCAGGGCCTCCACGATGTCCAGGAGACCCGTTGCCGCCACGTTGAGGGTCTTCTGGTAACCCCCCTTCAGGTTTCTTGAGGTGCGAACTACCTCAAAGATTGCCGCTACGCTTTCCCCAGCCCGGGCCCTCAGCTGCTCGGCATCCAGCAAATGCGGTACTTCCACAGCCAATCTCTCAGGTCCCTCTTCCGGGTCAAAGATGGGCGCCGGGGGTCCCATTGTTTTACGGGACGAACTCGACCGACTCCTGGTAGAAGGAGCACCCGAAGTGGTCCTTCCGCGCCTAGCCACCGGCTCACGTGGAGCAGTGCGGTCCTCGGTCTCAGTTTCTGAGCCCGAAATTTCAGACCCGAGCACCGAGGGCGTTCGGTGTCTTTTACGGTGGGCACCGTCGCCCGAAGCCAAAAAATCATCAACTCCGACTGGGAGTCGCTCCAGCACCACAACGGGAGTAAGGGGCCTGGAACCCCCTCCTCCGATAACCGACGAGGGTCGCGCAACACTGGGCGTGCGACGACCCTCCACCACTGCGCAGTCTACACTGCCGGGCTTTTTGCCCCCGATCTCCTCCTCACTGTTGGGCTTCTCGCCCCTCCCACTGTTAACTTCGTTTAGGTTTTTGTTTTGATTAATGAATTCCATAGAGAGTCCCACGAGTATGGGGGAAATAAACCGTCCACCCAGGCAGAGCCCCCTGTACCTGGGTAACCCTATTACACGGTGAGGTCGGGCAGGTTTCACCGGATCTTACAAACTAACTTTTTTTTAGTGAGGTTAAGTCCTCTTGGCCCGGCCAATTAAGGCAAGGCCCTCGGTCCCAGCAGTGGCCGCGAGACGTGACCACGACACCTCCGCTGGGATAACGAGTTTGAGGGCGGTGACCGAAGTCTGCCCTCCCGGAGACGATACCGAAACCGGGAGAGCCCGCCCTCCCACCGACGGATCACCCGTCCCTCCTCCGTCACCTGTGCCCTCTGCAAGCAGAGGGACACGCACAGTGATTTTTTATAGAGGTTTTCTTCCTCGCGACCGCTGTCTCCCCGACCTCCGACAAGCAGCCCCCGATCCTGACCCAAAAGTTGAGCCAGGCTTGCGGTTTGGGTCCGCCGAGAACGGTACTCAGCGGACACCCCCACCCCGGGCAGGACATGAAAGTCCGCCCCCCCATGGTTTTTTATAGAGGTTTTCCTTCCTCTCTCGTGCAGTGGCGCTCGCGCACCACCACACGGTGTGAAGGGACCTGGTTCTGAGCCTGAAGGCCTCAGAACGAAACGGTCCCTTCGGGTCTGTCTTGGCTTCGCTAATGCTACTGAGCCCCCTCACCACGACAAGGTGCAGACCCACGAGGGGGAACCTTTTTTTTTTTTTTTTTTTTTTTTTTTGCGTCAGGAAAATGCATTACTGCATGTCCCGCCCCAGGGAGGAAAGCGGGGGTCTGTCGGGCTCTCCCGCCGGCAAGGCGTTCCGGCTAACTTGGGCATACCGACTAAAAACCTGACGGTGTTCCTTCAACGGTCACCATAACGTGATACTCCGCGTCCCAGCCGGTGACGGCCCGCTTTGGATGCGGGCCCTACTTCGAGTGGGGGCGGACTTGAGGATTGTCCCCCCCTAACTCTCCACTTCACGGGGGTGCGCCAGGAACACACAGCGCACTCCCCACCTCTCGGACCTGTTCCCTGTCCAGGCGACGGAGCGTTCCGCCTCCGCCGCCCACAGGTCCGCGTCACGGGGGCCGGAGATCATCCCGGCGCCTACGACGCCCAGTGCGTCTTGCGCGGGAAGGGAGGGGAGCGTTGATTTCTCGCTCCCGTTCCGCCGCCTCTTTGAGGGAAATGACCTCTTCACAAAATGAGGCGACGGCCGACCACGCTGCCTCGCTCCCGACCATGGACAGAACCACAGCCGAGAGCGAGAGGTCGCTCCCGACCACCCCGGTCAATTGACGGCGCTGCGACGACCACGCCTGGCAGTGTGCCAGCGTATGCAGCGCCGTATCGGGGCAGTCATCACAATGATGGCACCTGGGCGTCTGCTCACGGCCTATACGACACAGGTACTTGCCGAAACAACCATGTCCGGTCAAGACCTGCGTCAGCCGATATGTGAGCGCGCCGTGCCCTCTCTCCAGCCACTCCGTGACCGCCGGCCGCACGGCCTCGATAGTGACGAGGCCGGCGCTGGGGTCTTCTAGTCGCCGCTTCCACGCCGCCAGGACATCTTGGCGGAGCTCTGCTCTCCGCGCCTCGATTTCTTGAGGCGCTGGCAGTGAGCCTCCGCCTCGGGCCTCCTCGCGCCATGTATAGAGTGACGCGAGGGCCCCCGCGTCCAAGTCCCACGGCGGCGTTCCGGCCAGTAGGCACGCCACTTCGAAGGAGATCGTGCGGTAGCCTCTCACGGCCCTGACGGCCATCACGCGCTGCGGACGTCGCAGCGCGGCGATGTTCTTGGCCGACAGGGCATTGGCCCAAATAGGTGAGCCGTATAGGGCCATTGACCGCACGATCCCGGCGTACAGCCGTCGGCAGGTGTTGTTTGGCCCCCCGAGGTTCGGCAGCAGGCGAGATAGTGCGCCCGCTGCACCTACGAGTTTGGGGGCCAGCCGACTGAAATGGGCTGTGAAGTCCCATCGGCCGTCGAGAGTCAGTCCGAGATATTTCATCGACGGTGCGATGCCGATGGTGACTCCGCCTACTATGATGCTGGATCCAGGTGGAGGGCGGCGTCGGGGCCCATGGAAAAATAGGGCCTCCGACTTTTCGAGTGCCACCTCCAGACCCAGCCGCCGGATGCGAGCGACGACTTGTGCGACCCCAGCTGTGGCCAGCACCTCCGCGTCGCGGTGCGTCTTCCCCCGGGCTGTTACCAACGTGTCGTCGGCATAGCAGAATATGCCGACGCCCGGCGGGAGCGCACCGCGTAGTACATAATTGTACCCTATGTTCCACAGGAGAGGGCCTAAAACCGACCCCTGTGGAACCCCACATGAAACGACCTTTCTGTTCCAACTACTTTGACCCGGGTAGACAATAGTTCGTCCTTCTAGATAAGCCCCGACAATGCGGCGGAGGTAGAGTGGCACTCTGTGATATTCCAGTGCCACCCGTATGCTGCTCCAGGGGAGGGTGTTGAAGGCGTTGGCGATGTCGAGTGACACCGCCAAGACGACCTCTCCCTGGGCTACTGCGTCCTCCGCCAGGGCCCTGACGCGTGCAATTGCGTCGATCGTGGAGCGCCCTTTGCGGAACCCAAATTGTTGGTCCGCTAGGTCCGGCCCAACACAACTTAGGTGTGCGACGAGGCGGTCTGCAAGGATGCGCTCAAAGAGCTTGCCCACCTCGTCTAGCAACACTATGGGCCGGTACGCGGACGGCGAGTCCGCGGGGCGCCCCTCCTTCTTCAGCAGGACGAGCTTCCCGGTCTTCCACGGTGCCGGGAACTCGCCCCTCTCTATGCACGCGTTGTAGAGCCCTAGTAGTCGGGGCTCGAGGGCCTCTCGAGCCAGGACCCACGCTCGGCCTGGAATGCCGTCGGGCCCTGGGGCGGTGTTTTTTGCCGCGAGGCGTTGCACCGCCACCCTCAGGTCTACCCGGGTCACGGGGGGAATTTCCTCCTCCTCCTCTTCCGTCGTCGTCGTCGGCGTCTCGCCCGGCGGAGCCATGGGCGGCGGGATGTGTGCCGCCCTGAGAGGAAACAGAGCGGACACCACGTTCTCGACCACCTGGGGCTGGAGACTTTGCGTAAGTGGGGGGGCCCAGGGGCGAAGTTTGCCCCTGACCCAGCGATACGGGCGCCCCCATGGATCCGTATCCAGTGTCTCCAGAAGAGTTCCCCAGGCGGCGGTTTTGGCCCTGCAGATTTCCGTGGACAGGGCCTTCTTCGCCGCTCTGTACCCCTCGTACAGCTCCGCCTCTTGTGACTCCGCGTCTGGGGGTCGGCGACGCCTCCTGCGGAGGCGCTGGTAGCGGCGGCGTGCCGCAGTGCAATTGTTGCGCAACTGCGCGATTTCCGCCGACCACCAATATACCCTCCGCCGTCCGGGACAGAACCGGACGCGGGGCATCGCAATATCGCAGACGCGGGTCATGTCTGCCCGGAGCCTGTCCGCTTCCGCCTCCACGTCGGCGGGCCGATCTTCTGACGCCTGTGATATCCAGGCGTCGACGATGGAGGCTTCGACGAGCGCCTCCTTGTCGAGGCGTTTCAGGGACCAGCGCGGTCCGACTTCGACCGGGGCATCCTGGTTAGGCAAGGCCCTCGAGGTAACCGGGGAGATGCTGAACCTAATGTAGCGATGGTCAGATAAGGTCTCAACCCCCTCGAGGACTCTCCAGGACTGGACACGGGGCGCAAGTGCGGGGGTTGCAAAAGTAAGGTCCACTATGGACCCACCCCGCTGGCGCACGCACGTGTCCACGGCACCCCGGTTCAAGACAACAAGGCCCGTGGCCGCCAACCAATCTTCGACTTCCTCGCCCCGCGCGTCCGTAGAGGGGGAACCCCAAGCCGTGGATTTGGCATTGAAGTCCCCCAGGACCAAGGCGGGGCGAGACCTATCACGGCCGACCACGGTGCCGATCCGCGCGAGAAACGCCTCGAATTCGGCCAGGCTCCGGTTTGGCGAGAAGTAGACGCCGACGACGACGATGTCTCCCCATTTGACCGCCACATAACCATGGCCCCTCGCTGTGGGTACGAGGGGCGGAACTCCGACGGCGGCCGGGGAGACCACGGCTACTGAGCCGTCCAAGTCACCCGCCCAGTCATCCCTGGGCGGAACAAAGTAGGGCTCTGCCGCCACTGCTAACTTTATTGACCACTGTGCCAGGCTTTGGGAGAGAAGGTCCTGGGCTCTGGCACAGTGGTTCAAGTTCGTTTGGAGGAGATGGAGAGCCATTAATGTTGCGTCTCCATCTCCACCACGTCTGCCGGCACTTCGGCGGCATTGGAGGCCGCGGGCCGGTCTGATGCCTGCGAAGCGGCCTTGGCCTTCTTCGCAGACTTCTTCTTCTTCTTTTTCTTATCTTTATTGGGGTTTTCCCCCAAACTCTTCTTCTTCGTAACCTTTGGTGGGGCGCAGGCTTTGCTCCCCACCACGTGCGCCGCCGGCTTGCCTGCCGCGGCGCAGACGGCACAGTTCGGTGCTTCCGAGCACGACCGGGCAATGTGGCCCGGCTTGCCGCACCGGAAGCACGTGCCGCTTCGGTCGACTGTGGAGGTGCACCGCGCACAGACATGGCCTCCCTCGAGGCACCGATAACAGCGACGCTCGCGCGGTGGGAGAAGCTCCACCCGCGCCGACACCCAACCGATCAATAGGCGGCGGCCATCTACGATCTTCTTGGCCGCCGCGACTGGGCAGCAGGCCCAAATAGATCCGCCGCCGTGAGGGCCGAGGCGGATCTGCCCCAGCCGGATGGAGTCCGCTGGGCACTCGCCGGCCCTAGAGAGGGCGGCTCTTACTTCCTCCGGAGAGGCAGAGTCGTCCAGGCCCGTTATCCGTAGTTCGGCGGTTTTGGTGGGCCTGGACACGCGGACGATGTCCTCCCCGAGGACCTCGCGCAATTTTAGCGCGAAGGCGTCCGCCTTCTCGGCTCCGGACGCTCCTGGGAGCTCAAACATGCGAGCCCCCGTGGCGGCAACCTTGAACCGGACGTCATTGGGGCCAATGCCCAAGTCGGCCAGGTTGATCTTGGCCTTTGCGTCCCCAATGACGTCCTTGTAAGAGGCGCCGTTCTTCACCGCCTCCGGCTGCAGTGTTATGACGACTGCAGCCGACTTAGGAGTCCGGAGCTTCGCCGCCTTCTTCTTGGACGCCTTCTTTTTTAAGTTTTTGGGCGCCTTTTCCTTGGGCGCCTTTGCCGCCTTTCCATTCTTCCCGACGAGCTGCCACTCGTTGGCAGTCGCCGGGGTTGCGGGAGCCTCTTTGGCGGGCATGGCCGCCACTGCGCTGTATGACGGCTTGCCCTTTTTGCCCCCCTTTCCTTTTCTGGTCGAGGGAGCCGGTGGATTTGGCGCGGTGGCGGGCTCTGTTGCCGGCGCTGGTGGCGCTGTCGCCTTGCCCTTTCTGGTGGCGGGGGTTGGTGCCGCCGTCGTCGTCGCTCTAGCGGCGGGCACAGGGGGTGCCCCTGCCACTTTCTTATCCGCCGCCAGGGGCGGACGGATGCGGGGCTCCGGCGGAAGCCGGGCCTCTATGGCCCCAAAACGGGCGTCCACCATGAGGCGGAGGTCGGCGATGGCGGATTCGACGGATGGAGACGCCTGCCCAATTATAACGGGCTGGGCGCTGGTGGTGGTGGTGTGGATGTTCTCCACCACAGCCTTCAGCGCCGCCATCTCTTTATGTAGGTGGTCGACCTCCGCCTTTAGCCGGCTGTTCTGGGCCTGGAGGGCCAAGTTTTCCTCAGATGCGGATCTCCGGCTCAACTCGGACGCCGCCAGCTTTATATTCCTGGCAGCGTCTTTGAGGGACTTGACGAACGTCCCTTTCAGGTTGCCGGACTTGTCGGCAACCTCCACTACTGCCTCCAAATTTGACCAAATTGTGTCCGCCAATTGGACGGCGGATTTGTCTTCGGGGTCAGCCTCCGACCCCCGCTTGTTCTGCGCCTTCTTTTTCTTGCGCGCCCCATCCGACTCTTCGGACTCGGGGCGCGGTCGACGCTTACGCCAAAGGCGACCACTAACTGTCGGCTGAGCGCCGTCAGATATTACGCTCATGTCGGAGCCAGTGTCGGAATCGACACTGGACTCCTGAGCAACACAGGACCTCGTCCTCACACTGGGGCTCCCGAGGTGGATTGGGAGCCGCTCCAGCACTACGACGGGGGACAGGGACCCAGAACCCCCACCGACCGACGAGGGGCGCGCAATACTGGGCGTGCGCCGCCCCTCAACCGCAGCGCAGTCCGCACTGCCGGGCTTCTTGCCCCCGATCTCTTCGACCTTGGGATTGGAACCTGACGGTAGAAACCTACCCAGTTCGTCCCGCTTCTGTAGGCCTTCCCTACTTGTTTTGGTGCTACCAGAACTGTGAGCTACCGGAGTAGCTCGGACACCACTGCCAATCGGTGTTGGCGATCTCCTCCCTCCTACCTCTTCAAACCCAGGACCTCCCGAGGCGCAGGACGGCCCATCGACAACCGAACTTTCCAGCCGGCTGTCGGAACGCATTTGTTGCCCCTCCCCAGAGTACGAGGGGGCTCTGCCCGCCGGAACGGCGGGGTCGGATTCTCCAGCAGCGGCGCTGCCGGTACCGACCTGGGGTACTACAATATGACAAGATGCGATATCCATGACAATTCCTTTTTTTTAATTAGGGTTGGTCCCTATAAAACCTTAAAACTAAACTTAAACCTAACACCCGCTAGCGACCGAACCCCTGCCGGCCACGCACCGCCTCGGCACGGGCAACCTTACGGTTAGGGTAATTTTTTATAGAGGTTTTCTTCCTCGCGACCGCTGTCTCCCCGACCTCCGACAAGCGACCCCCGATCCTGACCCAAGAGTTGAGCCAGGCTTGCGGTTTGGGTCCGCCGAGAACGGTACTCAACGGACACCCCCACCCCGGGCAGGACATGAAAGTCCGCCCCCCCATGGTTTTTTATAGAGGTTTTCCTTCCTCTCTCGCGCAGTGGCGCTCGCGCACCACCGCACGGTGTGAAGGGACCTGGTTCTGAGCCTGAAGGCCTCAGAACGAGACGGTCCCTTCGGGTCTGTCTTGGCTTCGCTAATGCTACTGAGCCCCCTCACCACGACAAGGTGCAGACCCACGAGGGGGACGAGGGGGAACCTAACCTAACCTAACCTAACCTAACCTAACCTTTTTATTTTTTTTTTTTTTTTATTTTTTTTTTTTTTTTTTTTTTTTTTATTAACTCGGTTAATGCATGAAATTGCATCCCCAGCGCCCGGGGGAGCGCTGGGGTATGTGGGGCTCTCCGAGCCAGAAGGGCAAGGCCTACCCACTAAACCACCGAGGTGTTGTTCCTCCTCCGCTTAGTGCCGAGGCCGCGGGATCACCCGAAGGTACGCGACCGCGACCCCGACGCGGCTGTCCCAAAGGGACTCCGTCCTCAGTGTGGGACGACACCCCAACACACGGATGCCGTCCCCCCACATGCCCCCTCGTGCAACGGCCGGAAAACTCCCCCGAGTTCGCCGGCCAAGGGGGCCTTCGGCGGTCGGGACAGACTGCGCGCAGATGCACAGTATGTCCCGGCCCCCGGCGGCGGAAAGGTGTGCGAGCCGCCGCAACCTCCGCTCGACCACCGAGCCCGAAAGCGGCCCTTTCAGGCTACTCCCAGACCCGGCGGACCACCTGCCGCATCTCGCGGTGCGACCCCGCCCGGTCGCGGAGGATAGGGTGCACTGCAACGATACACAGACTACACCTCTTCCTCCGCGACCGGCCCTCCTCTAGCCACTTTACCCGGGAGCGGCCGTCTGCCTACTCCCAGGCGCAGCAGCTCCGTCCAACGACCGCCACGGTCACACAGGGGCTCAGCCAATCCCCGGCTTCCCTCGGCAGCTTTTGCCCTCTAGCCGCCTCGGTACCACCAGGTCTCAGCCGACCCCCGGATACCCGCAGCAGCCCCACCTCACCGCATCTCGCGGTGCGGCCCCGCCCGGTCGCGGAGGATAGGGTGCACTGCAACGATACACAGACTACACCTCCTCCTCCGCGACCGGCCCTCCTCTAGCTACATTACCCGGGAGCGGCCGTCTGCCTACTCCCAGGCGCAGCAGCTCCGTCCAACGACCGCCACGGTCACACAGGGGCTCAGCCAATCCCCGGCTTCCCTCGGCAGCTTTTGCCCTCTAGCCGCCTCGGTACCACCAGGTCTCAGCCGACCCCCGGATACCCGCAGCAGCCCCACCTCACCGCATCTCGCGGTGCGGCCCCGCCCGGTCGCGGAGGATAGGGTGCACTGCAACGATACACAGACTACACCTCTTCCTCCGCGACCGGCCCTCCTCCGACCACCTTACCCGGGAGCGGCCGTCTGCCTACTCCCAGGCGCGGCGGTTCCCTCCACGCGCCACCATGAGTTAAGAGCCGGGTCCGACCGCGACGACCCCCGGCTCCCCATGGCAGCCCACCGCGACTCCTCACAGCCTCCGCGACTGGCCCCTCACTACCGGCCGGAAACCTACTCCCGACCGGCGGCCGCTTTGGTCCCCCGGATACACCCGCGGTGGCACCCCGCTTCAGGGAACGGCCAAACGTCTGGATCTCTCTTAGCTTCACCGCAAACGAGTGTACCAACACCACTCGGTTGCGGCTACTGAGCCCCCCCACCACGGCAAGGTGGAGATCCCTCGGGGGGGCACCTAACCTAACCTAACCTTTTTTTTTTTTTTTTTTTTTTTTTTTTTTTTTTTTTTTTTTCCGTCAGGGAAACCATTCGGGGTCGCTGTAGAGGGACGACCCACCGGCGGTCCCCGCCGCGCTGGGACGGCGCAAACGGGGTATGTGGTCCACCGAGAGAGCCCACTAAAACACCTGACGGGTGTCCAACCGCTTCCGCTACGACGTGCGCCGGGATAACCGCTATACGCAAGCACCGCAAGACGCACGCCATGCGCGGCTTGCCCCACCACGGGGGCCCTTCCTTGGGTGATGCCGTCTGGGTGGATAGTGACGGCATCAAACACCAGAGACGATGGGCGTGACACCACCCGCCCATCACCTACCGGGGAACCTCACCACTCCTGTGGACGACGGATGTCCCATATCCGCCGCCCGGAGGTCCCCGTTAAGGAGGAAGACGGCGCTCATGCGCCGCACGCCTGCGCCCGACGCGGCGTCGTCGGATTGGGTCAGCCAGGGGATCCAGCTCTCTGACCCGCTCCGCTTCCTCCTTGCGCTTGATCACCTCTTCGCAGAAGGTGACCATTGCGCTCCATGCCTCGTCGCTGTCGACCATGGCCTGGCATATGGCCGAGAGCGACAGATCGGCTCCGGTGGCGTCAACTAGCGCCGCACGTGGCCCTGACCACGCCGAACACACGGCGAGTGTGTGTCCCGCCGTGTCCTCGGCGCAGCCGCAATGATGGCAAGCCATCGATGCCTCTCTGCCGGCTATCCGACACAGGTACCTCCCGAAGCAGCCGTGTCCGGAGAGGACCTGCGTCAGCCGGAAGGTCATCGTACCGTGCCGCCTGTTGACCCACCGATCCAGGACCGGTCGGATAGCGCCGATGGTCAGAACACCGGCGCTTGGCTCCTCCAACCGCTCGGACCACTGCCGGAGGATTTCGGCGCGGAACTGACGCCGCGCCATTGCCCCCGTTTGCAGCGATCCGGTCCCCTCGACCTCCCCTGCTCTCACCTGGCGGTAGCGTTCCGCCAGGGCACGAGCCTCGAGGTCCCACGGGGGAGTCCCGGCGAGGACACATGCCGCCTCAAAACTGACGGTCACGTATCCCCGTATGGCCCTGATCGCCATCACTCGCTGCGGTCTTTGGAGGACCGCAATATTCCGGCGATTCAGGGCATCCACCCAGATGGGCGCCCCGTAGAGAGCCATCGAACGCACAACGCCGGTGTAAAGACGACGGCATGCGCCCGAGGGTCCCCCCAGGTTCGGCAGCAGTCTTCCCAATGCCCCCGCAGCCCCGACAAGTTTGGGCGCGAGGCGACGGAAGTGCTCCCGAAAGTTCCACCTGCTGTCCAGAACGATGCCCAGATATCGCATCGTCTGACCGACGCTGATGGAAACTCCGCCCACCACTAGCTGCGCTCCGACCGGCGGCGCTTTCCGAGGCCCGTGGAAACAAATGGCCTCGGATTTCTCTAGGGCTACCACTAGCCCTAGGCGCCGAATTCTACTGACTACTTCGGCGACGCCGGTCGTGGCCAAGAGGGCCGCCTCCGGGTATGTATTGCCGCGGGCCGTGACGAGGGTATCGTCGGCGTAGCAAGTCACGTCGACCCCCGCCACGAGTGGTTCCCGCAGCACCCAATCGTAGGCGATGTTCCATAGGGTCGGACCAAGAACTGACCCCTGCGGAACACCGCACTTGACGACCCTCCGGCGCCACCCATCCCGCGTGGGATATGTTACGGACCTGTCGGAGAGATAAGATGATAAAACTCTCCGCAGGTACTCCGGCACGCGGTGGTGGCTGAGCGCAGCGAGGATGCAGCTCCAGGGAATGGTGTTGAAAGCGTTGGCGATGTCAAGAGACACCGCCACGACCACCCCTCGTCCTTCCACTGCACCCCCAATGAGAGACCTCACCCGCGAGATCGCGTCGACCGTGGACCGGCCACCAGGAACTCCTCCCAGGCCCTGATTTTGGCCTCCGCAACAGCCACCGACAGGGCACGACGACAGTCTCTGTAGGCGGCATACAATTCGGCCTCACGGGCCTCATTACGGCGACGGCGCCGGCTACGGGCGTACCGGCGTCTTGCGATCACGCAGTCTTGACGGATCTGCGCGATCTCTGGCGACCACCAGTACACCTGACGTCTGGGAGGGCAGGGGCGGGCCCGCGGCATTGACGCGTCGCAAACGCGCGACATAGCGTCCGCGAGCCATTGAGCCTCCGCCTCCACGTCAGCCGGACCCTCAGGCGCTGGACTCCAGGACTGAACCAGGGCGGCTTCGACCAGTAGCTCGCGGTCGAGTCGCTGTTCCCAGTCCTGGACACGGCGTGCTAGGGCGGCATTGGTGAACGTCAGGTCCACAATTGAGCCGCCCTGCTGTCGCACGCACGTGTCGACCGAGCCCCGGTTGGACAGAACCAACCCGAGCGAAATGGCCCATTCTTCCAGCGCCTCACCCCTAACATCGGTTGCCGGAGAACCCCACGCCGTAGACTTGGCGTTGAAGTCCCCGGCCACAAGAACGGGGGAGGGCTGTGCCCATCTGACGAGCCTCGACACCTCCAGCAGAAATTGCTCGAAGTCAGATAGGGCACAGTTCGGAGAGCAGTAGCACGCGACCACCGTCAAAGATCCCATTGACGCCGCCACGCATCCACGACCCTTCGCTACTTTTTCGAAGGGCGGGGAGCTGTGGGACGCCAACCTTATAAGGGCCACCGAGCCCGTTCGGTCCCCGACCCAGTTGTCGCGGGCCGGGACCATGTATGGCTCGGAGACTATGGCCACATTGATCAACCACTGCGCCATGCTCTGGAGAAGAAGATCCTGAGCTGCGGCGCAGTGGTTGAGGTTTGCCTGGAGGAGGCGAATCTCGGCCATTATTTGCCGAGCTCCATCGCCTCCCCAGCTGACGGCTGGCCGCTCTTAGTCTGGGGGGCCTTGCCCCCCGAATTTTGGGGGGCCTTGCCCCCCTTCTTCTTCTTGGCCTTGGGGGCCTTACATGAGGGTCCCCCAAGGCGGTGCTCCGCCGGCAACTTCGCCTGTGCGCAGAGAATGCACCGTGGCTTGGCGGAGCACTGGGCCGCTTTGTGGCCCGCCTGACCGCAGCGGTAGCAAATGTCGCTGCGGTCGACTTCCGAGTCGCAGACTGCCCGGGCATGTCCGACGCCCAGGCACCGGAAGCACCTCATTTGTCGGGGCTCGGCCACATGAATACGGGCCGACACCCACCCCACCAACAACCTTCCGGCGTCTGCGACTCTCTTCGCAGCCGGGATCGGGCATTTAACCCAGGCCGACCCCTCGCCTCGCGGGCCACTGCGAACCGCGCCGACCTTCACGGCCTCAACCGGGCATCCGCCGGTGCGTGAAATGGCCCGGGCCACCTCTTCGGGGGTAACCGAGTCGTCCAGACCCTGGACGCGCATGTCCGCGCACTTCACGGGTCTGGACACAATTGCGTCACCCCCCAGGACCACCCTCATTTTTGCAGCGAGGGAGTCCGCCTTCTCGTCGGCATTTGGCCCGGGGATTTCAAATTTCCGCGCGCCGGTCGCGGCTGCGCTGATTTTGGCGATCCCGCCAATGCCGTGATCGGCCAGGACGATATTACTTTTCGCCCTGGCGATCATTTCGGCGTAAGTGACCCCCCGTGTGACGGCATCCTGCGACAGCGTGACTATTATCGCAGCCGTCGCCGGAGGGCGCAGCGGGACCGCCGACTTCTCCTGCTTCTTGGAAGCCTGCGTTGAGGAGGCAGCCGGCGTCTGGACCGGTGCGGCAGACTTCTTCCCCTTGTTGGGGCGTTTTCGTGCCACGACGTTCCACCCCTCTAAAAGAGGTGGTGGGACCGGTGGGGCCGCTGAGGGGCCCGCGGCAGCCTGACTTGGGGCGGGAGTTGGGGCAGATTTTTTGCCCTTGCCCTTCCCCTTCTTTTTTGCCTTGCCCTTGGCTCCCCCAGTGGAAGCTGGGGGGGCTGAAGAAGGAACTGGGGCTTGCGGCGGGGGGACAGCGACTTCCGAGGCGGGTGACATCTGCGCCGCCTCTCTTGCCCTGTCTGCTGCCAGCGGGGGGCGCAGGCGAGGTTCCGGCGGGAGCCGTGCCTCGATTGCCCCAAAGCGGGCGTCCATGAACAGGCGGAAGTCCGCCATCCGTCGGTCAAAGTCCGACTCCTGTGCGGACGCCGTTTCCATCGCCCTGAGGGGTGCCGGGAGGGTGTTCACCACCTCTTTGAGCGCCGCAACCTCTTTCGTGAGGAAATCAACCTTTAGGTTAAGGCGGTGGTTTACCGCCTTCAGGGCGAGGTTCTCCACCGATGAGTTCCGGCGGCTAAGCTCTGACACCGCCCGCCGGACCTCCCTCTCCGCATCCTTGAGGGCCTTAACAAAAGTGCCCTTCAAGTTGCCCGAGCGATCCGCCACCTGGCGGACGGCGTCCATATGCCGCGACATAATCACGGCTATATCCGTCAGACGGCCTCGGCTGTGTTAGGAGGGCGACTCCCTCGTCAGCACTTCCGGCCATGTCCATACTCGTTGTCGACCCGGACATGGCACGGTTGAAGCCGGCACACTCGCTGGAGGGAGGCGATCGCACCTTCCCTCTCTTTTTCTTGCCGCTTCTGCGCGGCGTCTCAGCCAATTGGGGTTCGGCACCATCACTCGCGACTGAGACGGGCCGTTTGCGGCCTTTGCCCTCGCTGGTAGCCGAGCCCCCGTCAGGTTCGCTGACATCCTGCCGTGCCCTCCTAAATTTGAGGGTGCCGCCGGAGGATGAAACTCCCCAAGAATCCCTACCTGACTCGCTGCCGGTCAGCGATGGACGCCGGAAGAGCGAGCGGCGTTCGTCAGGAGGCTCGTCAAGCGGGTCTGCAGCAACGCTGCCCCGACTTGACGAGCGTAGGGTCTCCGTTAACGGGGCGCCAAGATTGCGTAACTTCTTCCGAGCCGCTCGGTAGGGACGCCCCCACGGGTCTCTGTCTAGATCCGCCAGGATCTCCTCAAAGGCGGCCGATTTGGCTTGGCTTATGGCCAGTTGTAGGGCTCGCTTGGCAGCTCCGTACTGTTCCCGCAGTTCCGCCAGTTCAGCATCGGCTCCCTCCCGGCCCGGAGCTCGCCGGTTCCGTGCTCGACATCGGGCGTGCGCTCTACGGGCTCCGTAGGCTGATATGCGTAGTTCGGCTATTTCTGGGGTCCACCAATAGACGGACTTGCGTGCTGGTCGACGCCGCGCCCTCGGCATGGAGGAATCGCATACTTCTGCGAAGATGGTCTGCATCCGGCCGGTCAACAACTCCGTGTCGGCTCCCTCCTCCGGCCTGGGGGCGAACCATCGGTGAACGATGGCCGCCTCCTCCGCCAGCTCCTTGTCGAGCCGGCTCAAGTTCCACTTTGGGAAGGTGCTGACGGGCCGTCGCCCACTCGCCGCACCTCCCGAGGGAGGGGAGACCTCAAATCTGATGTACAAGTGATCAGATAGGGTCTCGACTTCCTCCTCCACCCTCCATCCGACCACCCTGCGCGCGACTGCAGGAGTGGCAAAGGAGAGGTCCACAATAGACCCCCCGTTGTGCCGCACGCAGGTGTGGACTGTCCCCAAGTTAAGCAGGGACAGCCCGGAGAGGAGTCCCCATACCTGGACCGCCTCCCCCCTCCCGTCCGTGACGGGGCAGCCCCACGCCCGGGACTTCGCGTTGAAGTCACCGAGGACTAAGATAGACCCCGGCGACCTGCGAGATACTGCCGCCCTGACAGAGTCCAGGAACGTCTCGAGCTCTGCCAGGGAGCGGTTGGGGGAGAAGTACACCCCAACAATGGTGTACTCCCGCCAGCTGACCACGACATAACCTGGCCCCCTTTCAACGACAATAAGAGGCGGGCCAGCATCCATCCGGACCACCACCGCCACCGAACCGTCGAGGTCCCCGGCCCAGTTAGAATGGGGGGGAACGAAATACGGCTCGCAAGCCACCGCCACATGCACCTGCCACTGCGCGAGGGATTGAAGGAAAAGATCTTGTGCCCTCGCACAGTGGTTAAGATTCGCCTGTAGGAAGCTAGCATGTCGATTACTATCCATTATTATTCCGACATGCTAGCCTCCCTTTCTACCCTCACTGGTCGAGTCGGGGCGGTGGGAGCTCTCCACGCCCCCACGCCCGACCTTCCTTTTACCGTGGGGGGAGCACAGAGCCTCCCCCCCATTAAATGTCCGGCCGGCTTTGCTGAGGTCCATCCGACCATTATTTTGCCCGCCTTTGATATAGTCTTGGTGGCCGCCACCGGGCACTCGACTATACACGAGCCCATTCCATCGGGGCCTGTGGTGATTGGGTGGACCTTGACCTGGTCCACCAGACACCCCCCGGCCCGAGACACCGCGATGGCCACCTTTTCAACGGTGGCCGTATCGCCGAGCCCCAGCACCCGCAGATCGGCGCATTTGACGGGGACCGCTACCTCAGCAACCCCGTCGAGGGCAACCTTCAACTTATCGGCCAGGGCATTGGCCTTGTCCTGGCTTTGGGCGCCTGGGATCTCTATGATCCGGGCCCCTGTGGCGGATCGGCGGAAGTGGACGGACTCAATGCCCAGGTCCGCCGGGTTCACCGCCTCTTCCGCTCCATAACCTGGGCATAGGTAACCCCCTTGGCGGCAGCCTCCGCGTTCAGGGTGACCAGCACCGCGGCCGTCTTCGGGGCGGTCAGCTTAGGCTTACCCCGCTGGGTCTTTTTAGCCGCCTTGGGAGCCGATTTCTGAGCCGCTGTGGAGGGTGGAGACTTTTTCCCCTTCCCCTTTCCCTTCCTGACCACCTCTGTCCAAGTTGTAGTTGGGTTCGAGGGACCGGCTGTAGGAGTGGTCTCCATCGCCTCCGGAGTTGGAGGAACCGCCGGCAGTTCGGGGACCGGGGGATGGCTCACCCCCTTTTTGTTTCCCTTTTTCCCCGACTTTTTCGCAGCGGGAGTGGACTCCGCTGCAACAGGAGCCGAGACCGGCACCGATATCGGCACCGGGGTGCCAACTGGCACCACCGGGGCCCTATCCGCCCTTAGAGGTGGGCGAATTCTCGTCTCCGGGAGGAGGCGCTCCTCGATGCCCTCGAAGCGGGCATTAATTATCGTTCCCACTGAGACTATAATTGAGCGCCTAAACTCCTCCAGCAGCTCCCCCATCTCAGGCATGGCATTTGAGATTGCTGGGGCAGGCGGTGGGCAAGTTGCCCTCGTGGCGGTTACCGTGCTCGCTTGCTCCAACTCGAGCAGCAGCGACTTACGCTCCGCCTTCAACGCGTCGTTCTCACGGCGGAGGCGAGAAAACTCCGCCTGGATGCGACGCACCTCGTCCGACACCGTTCTGTCCGCCAGGGCCTCTACGATGTCCAGTAGACCCGTCGCCGCCACATTGAGGGTCCTCATATAGCCCCCCTTAAGGTTCTTCGACGTGCGCACAACCTCAAAAATGGCTGCTGCACTCACGCCGGCCTGCGCCCTTAGCTGCTCGGCATCGAGCAGATGCGGCGCGTCCAGTGTTGGGCGCTCAAGCCCCTCGTCCGGGTCAAAGATGGGCGCCGGGGGTCCCATTGCGGTACGGGACGAACTCGACCGACTCCTGGTAGAAGGTGCACCCGGAGTGGTCCTACCGCGCCTAGCCACCGGCTCGCGTGGAGCAGTGCGGTCCTCGGTTTCAGTTTCCGAGCCCGAGACTTCAGACCCGAGCACCGAGGGCGTTCGGTGTCTTTTTCGGCGGCCACCGCCACCCGAAGCCGAATATTGGTCCACCCCTCCGATTGGAAGTCGCTCTAGGAGCACAACAGGAGTAAGGGGCCTGGAACCCCCTCCTCCAGCAACCGTCGAGGGTCGCGCAACACTGGGCGTGCGACGACCCTCCACCACTGCGCAGTCAACGCTGCCGGGCTTTTTGCCCCCGATCTCCTCCTCACTGTTGGGCTTCTCGCCCCTCCCACTGTTAACGTCGTTTTGGGTTTGATTAAAGAATTCCATAAAGAGTCCCACGAGTATGGGGGAAATAAACCGTCCACCCAGGCAGAGCCCCCTGTACCTGGGTAACCCTATTACACGGTGAGGTCGGGCAGGTTTCACCGGATCTTACAAACTAACTTTTTTTAGTGAGGTTAAGTCCTCTTGGCCCGGCCAATTAAGGCAAGGCCCTCGGTCCCAGCAGTGGCCGCGAGACGTGACCACGACACCTCCGCTGGGATAACGAGTTTGAGGGCGGTGACCGAAGTCTGCCCTCCCGGAGACGATACCGAAACCGGGAGAGCCCGCCCTCCCACCGACGGATCACCCGTCCCTCCTCCGTCACCTGTGCCCTCTGCAAGCAGAGGGACACGCACAGTGATTTTTTATAGAGGTTTTCTTCCTCGCGACCGCTGTCTCCCCGACCTCCGACAAGCAGCCCCCGATCCTGACCCAAAAGTTGAGCCAGGCTTGCGGTTTGGGTCCGCCGAGAACAGTACTCAGCGGACACCCCCACCCCGGGCAGGACATGAAAGTCCGCCCCCCCATGGTTTTTTATAGAGGTTTTCCTTCCTCTCTCGTGCAGTGGCGCTCGCGCACCACCACACGGTGTGAAGGGACCTGGTTCTGAGCCTGAAGGCCTCAGAACGAGACGGTCCCTTCGGGTCTGTCTTGGTTCGCTAATGCTACTGAGCCCCCTCACCACGACAAGGTGCAGACCCACGAGGGGGAACCTTTTTTTTTTTTTTTTTTTTTTAACTCGGTTAATGCATGAAATTGCATCCCCAGCGCCCGGGGGAGCGCTGGGGTATGTGGGGCTCTCCGAACCAGAAGGGCTAGGCCTACCCACTAAACCACCGAGGTGTTGCTTCCTCCTCCGCATAATGTCGAGGCTGCGGGATCGCTTAAAGCACGCAACCGCAGCCCCGACGCGGCTGTCCAATCATGGACCCGTCCACAGTGTGGGACGACACCGCAACACACTGGTGCCGTCCCTCCACATGCCCCCTCGTGCAATGGCCAGAAAACTCCCCCGAGTTCGCCGGCCGAAGAGGGCCTTCGGAGGCCGGGACAGACTACGCGCAGATGCGCAGTATGTCCCGGCCTCCGGTATAATCCGCACCGGCCACCGAGCCCGGAGGTGGCAGACTGCCCTCTCCCGGACCAGGCGGCCCAACGACTACTCCTGCCTCTACTACTCTTCTACTACTGCGGCGGGGGGAGGAGGTGTGCATACCTCCTTCTTCTTACTCCCCGCCTCCGCTGGCGGCGCGGGTCGGAGGAAGACGCCTCACGATCCCGCTCCGCGGCCTCCTTCTGCGAAATGACTGACTCGCAGAAGGTGGCCACCGCCCTCCAGGACCCCTCGCTATTCAGCATCGAGCTGATCACGTTAGTTAGCGAGAGGTCCCCCTCCACGAACGCCGACATAGCGTGCCTCTGCGGCCCCCAGGCCGCGCACTCGACCAGTGTGTGGTGCGCTGTATCTTGCTGCGCACCACATTCGTGGCAGGCCGGAGTTGGCTCCCGACCCGCAATCTGGTGCAGGTACTTACCGAAACAGCCGTGTCCGGTAAGCACCTGCACCAGCCGGAAGGACAGAACCCCCCACTTCCTACTTAACCATCGGGACAGGTGTGGCTGAATTGCCTCCACCGTGTCCCGGCCAGCGACTGGGGACCGCAATTGCTCGTCCCATCTCTGGACCAGGTCGGTTTGCGCCTCTGACCTGGTCCTCCGCACTTCGTCAAAGTCTGGGCGTTCGCCCCGCGTTCTTGCCTCTACCTTGCAGGCATACACCCGCGCTAAGACCCCCGCCTGAAGTTCCCAGGGGGGGTCGCCCGCCAAAAGGGTGGCCGTCGTCCATGATATGGTACGGTACCCCCTGATCGCTCTCACCGCTATCACCCTCTGGGGTCTCCTCAACAATACTAAGTTTTTACGAGGGGGAACCTAACCTTTTTTTTTTTTTTTTTTTTTTGCGTCAGGAAAATGCATTACTGCATGTCCCGCCCCAGGGAGGAAAGCGGGGGTCTGTCGGGCTCTCCCGCCGGCAAGGCGTTCCGGCTAGCATGGGCATACCGACTAAAAACCTGACGGTGTTCCTTCTACGGTCACCATAACGTGGCCAGGACGCGGTACCTCCAATCGGATACTCCGCGTCCCAGCCGGTGACGGCCCGCTTTGGATGCGGGCCCTACTTCGAGCGGGGGCGGACTTGAGGATTGTCCCCCCCTAGCTCTCCACTTCACGGGGGTGCGCCAGGAACACACAGCGCACTCCCCACCTCTCGGACCTGTTCCCTGTCCAGGCGACGGAGCGTTCCGCCTCCGCCGCCCACAGGTCCGCGTCACGGGGGCCGGAGATCATCCCGGCGCCTACGACGCCCAGTGCGTCTTGCGCGGGAAGGGAGGGGAGCGTTGATTTCTCGCTCCCGTTCCGCCGCCTCTTTGAGGGAAATGACCTCTTCACAGAATGAGGCGACGGCCGACCACCCTGCCTCGCTCCCGACCATGGACAGAACCACAGCCGAGAGCGAGAGGTCGCTCCCGACCACCCCGGTCAATTGACGGCGCTGCGACGACCACGCCTGGCAGTGTGCCAGCGTATGCAGCGCCGTATCGGGGCAGTCTCCACAGTGATGGCACCTGGGCGTCTGCTCGCGGCCTATGCGACACAGGTACTTGCCGAAGCAACCGTGTCCGGTCAAGACCTGTGTCAGCCGATATGTGAGCGCGCCGTGCCCTCTCTCCAGCCACTCCGTGACCGCCGGCCGCACGGCCTCGATGGTTACGAGGCCGGCGCTGGGGTCTTCTAGTCGCCGCTTCCACGCCGCCAGGACATCTTGGCGGAGCTCTGCTCTCCGCGCCTCGATTTCTTGAGGCGCTGGCAGTGAGCCTCCGCCTCGGGCCTCCTCGCGCCATGTATAGAGTGACGCGAGGGCCTTCGCGTCCAAGTCCCACGGCGGCGTTCCGGCCAGTAGGCACGCCACTTCGAAGGAGATCGTGCGGTAGCCTCTCACGGCCCTGACGGCCATCACGCGCTGCGGACGTCGCAGCGCGGCGATGTTCTTGGCCGACAGGGCATTGGCCCAAATAGGTGAGCCGTATAGGGCCATTGACCGCACGATCCCGGCGTACAGCCGTCGGCAGGTGTTGTTTGGCCCCCCGAGGTTCGGCAGCAGGCGAGATAGTGCGCCCGCTGCACCTACGAGTTTGGGGGCCAGCCGACTGAAATGGGCTGTGAAGTCCCATCGGCCGTCGAGAGTCAATCCAAGGTACTTCATCGACGAAGCAATGCCGATGGTGACTCCGCCTACTATTATGCTAGATCCGGGTGGAGGGCGGCGTCGGGGCCCATGGAAAAATAGGGCCTCCGACTTTTCTAATGCCACCTCCAGACCCAGCCGCCGGATGCGAGCGACTACTTGTGCGACCCCAGCTGTGGCCAGCACCTCCGCGTCGCGGTGCGTCTTCCCCCGGGCTGTTACCAACGTGTCGTCGGCATAGCAGAATATGCCGACGCCCGGCGGGAGCGCACCGCGCAGAACGAAGTCGTAGCCTACGTTCCACAGGAGAGGGCCTAGAACCGACCCCTGTGGAACCCCACACGAGACTACGCTCCGCGACCAACCATTTTGACCCGGGTAGACAATAGATCTTCCTTCTAGGTAAGCCCCGACAATGCGGCGGAGGTAGAGTGGCACTCTGTGATATTCCAGTGCCACCCGTATGCTGCTCCAGGGGAGGGTGTTGAAGGCGTTGGCGATGTCGAGTGACACCGCCAAGACGACCTCTCCCTGGGCTACTGCGTCCTCCGCCAGGGCCCCTACGCGTGCAATTGCGTCAATTGTTGAGCGCCCTTTGCGGAACCCGAATTGCTGGTCCGCTAGGTCCGGCCCAACACAACTTAGGTGTGCGACGAGGCGGTCTGCAAGGATGCGCTCAAAGAGCTTGCCCACCTCGTCCAGCAACACTATGGGCCGGTACGCGGACGGCGAGTCCGCGGGGCGCCCCTCCTTCTTCAACAGGACGAGCTTCCCGGTCTTCCACGGTGCCGGGAACTCGCCCCTCTCGATGCACGCGTTGTAGAGCCCCAGTAGTCGGGGCTCGAGGGCCTCTCGAGCCAGGACCCACGCTCGGCCTGGAATGCCGTCGGGCCCTGGGGCGGTGTTTTTTGCCGCGAGGCGTTGCACCGCCACCCTCAGGTCTACCCGGGTCACCGGGGGGGGGGGGGGGGGGACCTAACCTTTTTTTTTTTTTTTTTTTTTTAACTCGGTTAATGCATGAAATTGCATCCCCAGCGCCCGGGGGAGCGCTGGGGTATGTGGGGCTCTCCGAACCAGAAGGGCTAGGCCTACCCACTAAACCACCGAGGTGTTGCTTCCTCCTCCGCATAATGTCGAGGCTGCGGGATCGCTTAAAGCACGCAACCGCAGCCCCGACGCGGCTGTCCATTATTGGACCCGTCCACAGTGTGGGACGACACCGCAACACACAGGTGCCGTCCCTCCACATGCCCCCTCGTGCAATGGCCAGAAAACTCCCCCGAGTTCGCCGGCCGAAGAGGGCCCTCGGAGGCCGGGACAGACTGCGCGCAGATGCGCAGTATGTCCCGGCCTCCGGTATAATCCGCACCGGCCACCGAGCCCGGAGGTGGCAGACTGCCCTCCCCCGGACCAGGCGGCCCAACAACTTCTCCTACCTACTTCTACTACGGCGGGGGGAGGAGGTGCGCGTACCTCCTTCTTCTTACACCCCGCCTCCGCTGGCGGCGCGGGTCGGAGGAAGATGCCTCACGATCCCGCTCCGCGGCCTCCTTCTGCGAAATGACTGACTCGCAGAAGGTGGCCACCGCCCTCCAGGACCCCTCGCTATTCAGCATCGAGCTGATCACGTTAGTTAGCGAGAGGTCCCCCTCCACGAACGCCGACATGGCGTGCCTCTGTGGCCCCCAGGTCGCGCACTCAACCAGGGTGTGGTGCGCCGTATCTTGCTGCGCACCACATTCGTGGCAGGCCGGAGTTGGTTCCCGGCCCGCAATCTGGTGCAGGTACTTACCGAAACAACCGTGTCCGGTAAGTACCTGCACCAGCCGGAAGGACAGAACCCCCCACTTTCTACCTAGCCATCGTGTAAGGTGTGGCTGTATCGCGTCTACCGTGTCGCGGCCAGCGACTGGGGACCGCAGTTGTTCGTCCCATCTTCTGACCAGGTCCGTTTGCGCCTCTGATCTTATCCTCCTCACGTCGTCAAAATCTGGCCGTTCACCTCGATCTCTCGCCTCTACTTTGCAGGCATACACCCGCGCTAAGACCCCCGCCTGAAGTTCCCAGGGGGGGTCACCCGCCAGTAGGGTGGCCGCCGTCCATGATATGGTACGGTACCCCCTGATCGCTCTCACCGCTATCACCCTCTGGGGTCTCCTCAATAATACTAAGTTTTTAGCGGTGAGAGCATCCGCCCACACGGGGGCACCGTACAGCGCCATGCTCCGGACGATTCCGGTGTAAAGGCGCCGGCAGGCCGAGCCCGGGCCCCCCAGGTTTGGTAGCAGCCGGCCTAGAGCGGCCGCTGCAGCAATTAACTTCGGAGCGATCTGTGCGAAGTGGGCCCCGAAGTTCCACCGTCCATCCAATGTGAGGCCCAAATATTTGAGTTGGGCCCTCACTGGCACCTCCACTCCCTGGACAACGATGCGCGCGTCCGGGGGAGGTCCCCTCCGCGGTCCGTGAAATAGGAGGGCCTCCGTCTTGGTCAAGGAGACCCTCAGTCCCAAGAGTGCGAGCCGGTCCACCACCAAAGACACGGCGATTGTGGCCAGTCGCGCCGCCTCCTCGTAAGTCCTGCCCCGGGCTGCTACGAAGGTGTCATCCGCATACCCAATTATTTTCGCACCGGGGGGAACCGGCCCGCGAAGGAGCCAATCATATCCGATGTTCCACAGGGTCGGACCCAGAACCGACCCCTGTGGAACACCGCACGTCATTTGTCGTACATACCGCCTTCCGTCTCGGCCTTCCCACACAATCTTCCTGTCCTGGAGGTACGCCCCCAACAGCTTCCGGAGGTAGGGGGGCACTCCATGGTACCGGAGTGCCTCCATTATCGTCTCGAACGGAATGCTGTTGAAGGCATTCGCCACGTCTAGCGATACCCCCAGGACGACGTCTCCAGCCGCAACCGCGTTCTTGCTGATCTCCTTCAGGGTGGTCAGAGCGTCTATAGTGGACCGCCCTGCCCTAAATCCGTACTGGGCCTCCGAGAGTTGGGGCCCAACCTCATCCAAGTGCTGGACGAGACGATTTGCGATAATCTTCTCCAGTAACTTGCCCGTCTCGTCCAGCAAAACAATTGGCCTGTATGCCGATGAGGAGTCAGGAGGCCGATCTCCCCCCTTCGGGAGCAAACACAATCGCCCGACCTTCCACTGCTTCGGGAACTCTCCCCTGCTGAAACATGCATTGAAGAGTCCCCGAAGCTGTTCTCCCAGATGTTTGAGCGCGACTGCCAGCACTCGTCCCGGAACGCCGTTAGGTCCCGGAGCCGTTTTCCTACCGCGAAGTCGGTCCAGGGCCAGCTCCATCTCTCCCTCTGAAATTGAGGGGGGAGCCTCTTCCTCTGCGGGCTCCGGAGTAGGAGGAGCCATCACCGGGGGCGTGTGTCCCGGCGAATTGGGGAACAGTTCGCCCACCACCCTGCCGAGAAGATCCGGCTGTAGGGTCTCCGTTAACGGGGCGCCAAGGTTGCGTAACTTTTTCCGAGCCGCTCGGTAGGGACGCCCCCACGGGTCTCTGTCCAGGTCCGCCAGGATCTCCTCAAAGGCGGCCGATTTGGCTTGGCTTATGGCCAGTTGCAGGGCGCGCTTGGCAGCTCCGTACTGCTCCCGTAGTTCCGCCAGTTCAACGTCGGCTCCCTCCCGACCCGGAGCCCGCCGGTTCCGTGCTTGACAACGGGCGTGTGCTCTACGGGCTCTGTTGGCTGATGTGCGAAGTTCGGCCATCTCCGGGGTCCACCAGTAGACGGACTTGCGTGCTGGTCGACGTCGCGCCCTCGGCATGGCCGAATCACACACCTCAGTGAGGATGGTGTGCATCCGACCGGCCAACACCCCCGTGTCGGCTCCCTCCTCCGGCCTGGGGGCAAACCATCGGTGAACGATGGCCGCCTCCTCCGCCAGTTCCTTGTCGAGCCGGCCTAAGTTCCACCTGGGGAAGGTGCTGACGGGCCGCTGCCCACTCGCCGCACCTCCCGAGGGAGGGGAGACCTCAAATCTTATGTACAGGTGGTCAGATAGGGTCTCGACTTCCTCCTCCACCCTCCATCCGACTACCCTGCGCGCGACTGCAGGAGTGGCAAAGGAGAGGTCCACAATAGACCCCCCGTTGTGCCGCACGCAGGTGTGGACTGTCCCCAAGTTGAGCAGGGACAGCCCGGAGAGGAGCCCCCATACCTGGACCGCCTCCCCCCTCCCGTCCGTGACGGGGCAGCCCCACGCCCGGGACTTCGCGTTGAAGTCACCGAGGACTAAGATAGACCCCGGCGACCTGCGAGATACTGCCGCCCTGACAGAGTCCAGGAACGTCTCGAGCTCTGCCAGGGAGCGGTTGGGGGAGAAGTACACCCCAACAATGGTGTACTCCCGCCAGCTGACCACAACATAACCTGGCCCCCTCTCAACGACAATAAGAGGCGGGCCAGCATCCATCCGGACCACCACCGCCACCGAACCGTCGAGGTCCCCGGCCCAGTTAGAATGGGGGGGTACGAAATACGGCTCGCAAGCCACCGCCACATGCACCTGCCACTGTGCGAGGGATTGAAGGAAAAGATCTTGTGCCCTCGCACAGTGGTTAAGATTCGCCTGTAGGAAGCTAGCATGTCGATTACAATCCATTATTATTCTGACATGCTAGCCTCCCTTTCTGCCCTCACTGGTCGAGTCGGGGCGGTGGGAGCTCTCCACGCCCCCACGCCCGACCTTCCTTTTACCGTGGGGGGAGCACAAAGCCTCCCCCCCATTAAATGTCCGGCCGGCTTTCCGGCCGCAGCACAAACGCTGCACCGCATGGTTGATTTGCAGGCCGCAGTTTTATGGCCCTCCTCGCCGCACCGGAAGCATATTTTACTGCGGTCGACGGGAGAGGGACATGTCGGCCTTGTATGGCCAACACCTAAACACCTGTAGCAGCGGAGAGGCCGCTGCTCTAGCAATCGGACCGTTGCGGAGGTCCATCCGATCATTAATTTGCCCGCCTTCGATATCGTCTTGGTGGCCGCCACCGGACACTCGACTATGCACGAGCCCATTCCATCGGGGCCCGCGGTGATTGGGTGGACCTTGACCTGGTCCACCAGACACTCCCCGGCACGAGACACAGCGATGGCCACCTTTTCAACGGTGGCCGTATCCCCAAGCCCCAGCACCCGCAGATCGGCGCATTTGACGGGGACCGCTACCTCGGCAACCCCGTCGAGGGCGGCCTTCAACTTATCGGCCAGGGCATTGGCCTTGTCCTGGCTTTGGGCGCCTGGGATCTCTATGATCCGGGCCCCTGTGGCGGATCGGCGGAAGTGGACGGACTCTATGCCCAGGTCCGCCGGGTTCACCGCCTCTTCCGCCCGCTCCATAACCTGGGCATAGGTAACTCCTTTTGCGGCAGCCTCCGTGTTGAGAGTGACCAGCACCGCGGCCGTCTTCGGGGCGGTCAGCTTAGGCTTGGCCCGCTGCGTCTTCTTAGCCGCCTGGGAGGCCGGTTTCTGTGCCGCCGTGGAGGGGGGGGGACTTTTTCCCCTTCCCCTTTCCCTTCTTTACCACCTCCGTCCAGGTGGTCGCTTGGTTCGAGGACCCCGCTACAGGAGTGGTGTCCATCGCCTCCGGAGTCGGAGGAACCGCCGGCAGTTCGGGGACCGGGGGATGACTTACCCCCTTTTTATTCCCCTTGTTTTTCCCCGTCTTTTTCCCCGACTTTTTCGCAGCGGGAGTGGACTCCGCTGCAACAGGTGCCGGAGCAGAGACCGGCACCGGCACCGGCGCCGGGGTGCCAACTGGCCCCACCGGGGCCCTGTCCGCCCTTAGAGATGGGCGAATTCTCGTCTCCGGGAGGAGGCGCTCCTCGATGCCCTCGAAGCGGGCATTAATCATGGTCCCCACTGAGGCTATAATTGAGCGCCTGAACTCCTCTAGCAGCTCTCCCATCTGAGGCATGGCACTCGAGACTGCTGGGGCAGGCGGTGGGCAAGTTGCCCTCGTGGCGGTTGTAGTGCTCGCCTGTTCCAGCTCCAGCAGCAGGGATTTGCGTTCGGCTTTCAGCGCCTCATTCTCCCGGCGGAGGCGAGCGAACTCCACCTGAATGCGGCGCACCTCGTCCGACATCGTTCTGTCCGCCAGGGCCTCTACGATGTCGAGTAGACCCGTCGCCGCCATATTGAGGGTCCTCATATAACCCCCCTTTAGGTTTTTTGATGTGCGCACGACCTCAAAAATGGCCGCTGCACTCACGCCAGCCTGCGCCCTTAGTTGTTCGGCATCGAGCCGATGAGGCGCGTCCAATGCTGGGCGCTCAAGCCCCTCGTCCGGGTCAAAAATGGGCGCCGGGGGTCCCATTGCGGTACGGGACGAACTCCTCGACGAACGACTCCGGGTAGAAGGAGCACCCGAAGTGGTCCTTCCGCGTCTAGCCACCGGCTCACGTGGAGCAGTGCGGTCCTCGGTCTCGGTTTCCGAGCCCGAAATTTCAGACCCGAGCACCGAGGGCGTTCGGTGTCTTTTACGGCGTGCACCGTCGCCCGAAGACAAAAACTCATCCGGCTCTCCGATTGGGAGCCGCTCCAGCACCACAACGGGAGTAAGGGGCCTGGAACCCCCTCCTCCGACAATCAACGAGGGTCGCGCAACACTGGGCGTGCGACGACCCTCCACCACTGCGCAGTCTACACTGCCGGGCTTTTTGCCCCCGATCTCTTCACTATTGGGCTTCTCGCCCCTCCCACTGTTTACATCGATTTGGTTTTGATAAAAAGGTTCCATAAAGAGTCCCACGAGTATGGGGGAAATAAACCGTCCACCCAGGCAGAGCCCCCTGTACCTGGGTAACCCTATTACACGGTGAGGTCGGGCAGGTTTCACCGGAACTTACAAACTAACTTTTTTTAGTGAGGTTAAGTCCTCTTGGCCCGGCCAATTAAGGCAAGGCCCTCGGTCCCAGCAGTGGCCGCGAGACGTGACCACGACACCTCCACTGGGATAACGAGTTTGAGGGCGGTGACCGAAGTCTGCCCTCCCGGAGACGATACCGAAACCGGGAGAGCCCGCCCTCCCACCGACGGATCACCCGTCCCTCCTCCGACACCTGTGCCCTCTGCAAGCAGAGGGACACGCACAGTGATTTTTTATAGAGGTTTTCTTCCTCGCGACCGCTGTCTCCCCGACCTCCGACAAGCAGCCCCCGATCCTGACCCAAAAATTGAGCCAGGCTTGCGGTTTGGGTCCGCCGAGAACAGTACTCAGCGGACACCCCCACCCCGGGCAGGACATGAAAGTCCGCCCCCCCATGGTTTTTTATAGAGGTTTTCCTTCCTCTCTCGTGCAGTGGCGCTCGCGCACCACCACACGGTGTGAAGGGACCTGGTTCTGAGCCTGAAGGCCTCAGAACGAAACGGTCCCTTCGGGTCTGTCTTGGCTTCGCTAATGCTACTGAGCCCCCTCACCACGACAAGGTGCAGACCCACGAGGGGGGGGGGAACCTAACCTAACCTAACCTAACCTAACCTTTTTTTTTTTTTTTTTTTTTTTTTTTTTTTCCGTCAGGGAAACCATTCGGGGTCGCTGTAGAGGGACGACCCACCGGCTAGGTCCCCGCCGCGCTGGGACGGCGCAAACGGGGTATGTGGTCCACCGAGAGAGCCCACTAAAACACCTGACGGGTGTCCTACCGCTTCCGCTACGACGTGCGCCGGGATAACCGCTATACGCAAGCACCGCAAGACGCACGCCATGCGCGGCTTGCCCCACCACGGGGGCCCTTCCTTGGGTGATGCCGTCTGGGTGGATAGTGACGGCATCAAACACCAGAGACGATGGACGTGACACCACCCGCCCATCACCTACCGGGGAACCTCACCACTCCTGTGGACGACGGATGTCCCATATCCGCCGCCCGGAGGTCCCCGTTAAGGAGGAAGACGGCGCTCATGCGCCGCACGCCTGCGCCCGACGCGGCGTCGTCGGATTGGGTCAGCCAGGGGATCCAGCTCTCTGACCCGCTCCGCTTCCTCCTTGCGCTTGATCACCTCTTCGCAGAAGGTGACCATTGCGCTCCATGCCTCGTCGCTGTCGACCATGGCCTGGCATATGGCCGAGAGCGACAGATCGGCTCCGGTGGCGTCAACTAGCGCCGCACGTGGCCCTGACCACGCCGAACACACGGCGAGTGTGTGTCCCGCCGTGTCCTCGGCGCAGCCGCAATGATGGCAAGCCATCGATGCCTCTCTGCCGGCTATCCGACACAGGTACCTCCCGAAGCAGCCGTGTCCGGAGAGGACCTGCGTCAGCCGGAAGGTCATCGTACCGTGCCGCCTGTTGACCCACCGATCCAGGACCGGTCGGATAGCGCCGATGGTCAGAACACCGGCGCTTGGCTCCTCCAACCGCTCGGACCACTGCCGGAGGATTTCGGCGCGGAACTGACGCCGCGCCATTGCCCCCGTTTGCAGCGATCCGGTCCCCTCGACCTCCCCTGCTCTCACCTGGCGGTAACGTTCCGCCAGGGCACGAGCCTCGAGGTCCCACGGGGGAGTCCCGGCGAGGACACATGCCGCCTCAAAGCTGACGGTCACGTATCCCCGTATGGCCCTGATCGCCATCACTCGCTGCGGTCTTTGGAGGACCGCAATATTCCGGCGATTCAGGGCATCCACCCAGATGGGCGCCCGTAGAGAGCCATCGAACGCACAACGCCGGTGTAAAGACGACGGCATGCGCCCGAGGGTCCCCCCAGGTTCGGCAGCAGTCTTCCCAATGCCCCCGCAGCCCCGACAAGTTTGGGCGCGAGGCGACGGAAGTGCTCCCGAAAGTTCCATCTGCTGTCCAGAACGATGCCCAGATACCGCATCGTCTGACCGACGCTGATGGAAACTCCGCCCACCACTAGCTGCGCTCCGACCGGCGGCGCTTTCCGAGGCCCGTGAAAACAAATGGCCTCGGATTTCTCTAGGGCTACCACTAGCCCTAGGCGCCGAATTCTACTGACTATTTCGGCGACGCCGGTCGTGGCCAAGAGGGCCGCCTCCGGGTATGTATTGCCGCGGGCCGTGACGAGGGTATCGTCGGCGTAGCAAGTCACGTCGACCCCCGCCACGAGTGGTTCCCGCAGCACCCAATCGTAGGCGATGTTCCATAGGGTCGGACCAAGAACTGACCCCTGCGGAACACCGCACTTGACGACCCTCCGGCGCCACCCATCCCGCGTGGGATATGTTACGGACCTGTCGGAGAGATAAGATGATAAAACTCTCCGCAGGTACTCCGGCACGCGGTGGTGGCTGAGCGCAGCGAGGATGCAGCTCCAGGGAATGGTGTTGAAAGCGTTGGCGATGTCAAGAGACACCGCCACGACCACCCCTCGACCTTCCACTGCACCCCCAATGAGAGACCTCACCCGCGAGATCGCGTCGACCGTGGACCGGCCGCGACGAAAACCAAATTGTGTTTCACTAAGGTCCGGTCCTGGTCCCATCAAGTGCTCCGTGAGGCGGGCTGCCAAAAGGCGCTCAAAGAGTTTGCCCACCTCGTCGAGCAAGACTATGGGACGAAAGGCCGACGCCGAGTCTGGCGGGCGTCCCTCCTTCTTCAGCAGGGTCAACCGTCCCGTCCTCCACTTACGGGGAAATTGACCCTGCGCCAGGCACGAGGAAAACAGCCACATCACCCTGGATTCGAGTGCGTTGGGTAGAGCCAATACCCATGCCCGACCAGGAATTCGCGTCGCAAACGCGCGACATAGCGTCCGCGAGCCATTGAGCCTCCGCCTCCACGTCAGCCGGACCCTCAGGCGCTGGACTCCAGGACTGTACCAGGGCAGCTTCGACCAGTAGCTCGCGGTCGAGTCGCCCCAGCACCCACCTCGGGCTGGCCCCGCGAGGGGCCCGACCCGGACTGTTCGGGTTCGCCGAAGGAGGGAGAATCCGATACCGTATGTATCGGTGGTCGGAAGCTGTCTCGACCTCCTCCAGCACTTCCCAGTCCTGGACACGGCGTGCTAGGGCGGCGTTGGTGAACGTCAAGTCCACAATTGAGCCGCCCTGCTGCCGCACGCACGTGTCGACCGAGCCCCGGTTGGACAGAACCAACCCGAGCGAAATGGCCCATTCTTCCAGCGCCTCACCCCTAACATCGGTTGCCGGAGAACCCCACGCCGTAGACTTGGCGTTGAAGTCCCCGGCCACAAGAACGGGGGAGGGCTGTGCCCATCTGACGAGCCTCGACACCTCCAGAAGAAATTGCTCGAAGTCAGATAGGGCACAGTTCGGAGAGCAGTAGCACGCGACCACCGTCAAAGATCCCATTGACGCCGCCACGCATCCACGACCCTTCGCTACTTTTTCGAAGGGCGGGGAGCTGTGGGACGCCAACCTTATTAGGGCCACCGAGCCCGTTCGGTCCCCGACCCAGTTGTCGCGGGCCGGGACCATGTATGGCTCGGAGACTATTGCCACATTGATCAACCACTGCGCCATGCTCTGGAGAAGAAGATCCTGAGCTGCGGCGCAGTGGTTGAGGTTTGCCTGGAGGAGGCGAATCTCGGCCATTATTTGCCGAGCTCCATCGCCTCCCCAGCTGACGGCTGGCCGCTCTTAGTCTGGGGGGCCTTGCCCCCCGAATTTTGGGGGGCCTTGCCCCCCTTCTTCTTCTTGGCCTTGGGGGCCTTACATGAGGGTCCCCCAAGGCGGTGGTTTACCGCCTTCAGGGCCAGGTTCTCCACGGATGAATTCCGGCGGCTGAGCTCTGACACCGCCCGCCGGACCTCTCTCTCCGCATCCTTGAGGGCCTTCACAAAAGTGCCCTTCAGGTTCCCCGAGCGGTCCGCGACCTGGCGGACGGCGTCCATGTGCCGCGACATAATCGCGGCTATGTCTGTCGTCGGGAGCTCCTCGAGCTCCCGGTCAGAGGGCCTCGGCTGTGATACGAGGGCAACTCCCTCGTCGGCACTTCCGGCCATGTCCATACTTGTTGTCGACCCGGACATGGCACGGTTGAAGCCGGCACACTCGCTGGAGGGAGGCGTTCGCGCCTTCCCTCTCTTTTTTTTGCCGCTTCTGCGCGGCGTCTCAGCCAATTGGGGTTCGGCACCATCGCTCGCGACTGAGACGGGCCGTTTGCGGCCTTTGCCCTCGCTGGTAGCCGAGCCCCCGTCAGGTTCGCTGGCATCCTGTCGTGCCCTCCTAAATTTGAGAGTGCCGCCGGAGGATGAAACTCCCCATGAATCCCGGCCTGACTCGCTGCCGGTCACCGATGGACGCCGGAAGAGCGAGCGGCGCTCATCAGGAGGCTCGTCAAGCGGGTCCGCAGCGACGCTGCCCCGACTTGACGAGCGATTTCGACTGCCTTTCTTGGCAGAAGAGCCATCAAAGATTGGGGAGCGGGCCGATGAACGGCCTTCCCCAGTTTTTTGGGTCTCGCCAGGCGTCACAGGACGCTTGAAGAGATCCCCGTCCCCACCCGGGACATCGTCCACCACAACACTACCATCAATTTTATTATTAAAAGAAATATCCATGTAAATCCCACGAGTGGGAAAATTGAGGGAGATATAGACTTTTAAATTTTCCCAAATTTGTTATTTGAATATCTCCAAATCAAGATCTATGACCCCTATTTTTTATTATAGATTAAGATAGATAATAAGCCCTAGATTATAAGTGCAAAGTTGCAGAATTTTCCGACGAAAACTCGCGATTTCGCGAATTTTCAAAAATATTTTTCCGCGTAAAAATTTTCGGTCCCGTTCTGATAGGCTCGCGGACTAGAGCTCGTCGAGACGATTCCAACGATACCAAACACGAGGAAATTGCGTGAAGGGAAGCCGGAAAAACAGCTGTTTAAAGATCCAGCAGCCGCCATATTGGAAATTTCTACCGGCCATAACTCCGGCATTTCTGAACCGAATTGCTCCGTGTTTGGTATCCCTAGGGTGCGCTCGGCTAGAGCTAAGGCAACTGACAAACGCGCTCGCACGCAAACACACGCATTACACTCACATTACACACACACATACACACACACACACACACGCATACATACACACGCATAAACATACACGCACACACCCACGCACCCAACCACACTCACACAAAACAGAGAAACACTTACCTTTAGACACTTACCATAACACACACCCGCCTGCCTGTGATCCCGGTGACAGCAGCAACCTGAAACAGAACAAAAGGTTAGTACACAAATTTATACACACACCAGTGACGATTTTTCTGTACCCAAAATGTCAGACAGAATGACCGCCAGCCAACCAGGCACATCAAGACCAGCCCTCAAAACTCCTAGCCCAAACAGCTTGATAGGACGTAGAAGTGTAGGAGAATTGGGGGTGGCGCGGGCCACCAGCCCAAGACAAATTTCCCCTACCCTAGGACGTGCCCCGATTACCGGAACCCCCCTGAAAACCATCCCATCCACAACCATTCCCCCCCTAACCAAAAAACCTGCACGGAAACCTGCAGCAACCTACGGGAAGTTAATTCGTGGTTCGGGAAGGGTCACGCGGCCCTAACCGAATCTAAAAATATGAAGGGCGACCTCAAGGAAATACTGAAGCAGGCTTTAAACAACATGAAGAGGTTGTACAAGGAGGCAGAGCGGGGGAACGAGGTTCGTCCTACCACAGAAAAGGGAGAGATTGCCGAAACCGCGCGGGACGCGGAACTTACAATAGCAAAGTTGGACGAAAACCTCTTCCTCAAGAAAATAGAGGAGCAGTGCGAACTGATAAAGGAGAACGGGAAAAAGATAGAGGAGTTGCGCAGCGCAATGGAAACGCAGCATAAATTGACCTATGCGAGCGTTGCAGCTGCGCAACCAAAGAACCTCGCACCGGTCCGGACCGCACTGCACTCTATCATCGTTACCTCAAACGACACCGAGGAGACAGGGGACGAGGTCCTGAATAAAGTAAGGAAAGCCGCTAATATAGAAGGTGGAGGAATAGATATAGAAAGAGTGAGGAAAGGAAGAGAGAGGAAAGTGATAGTAGGGTGCAAAACAAAGGAAGGCAGAAGAGAAATGATTAGCAGGATGCAGAGGTCCGGGCAAAACCTCCACGTGGAGGAAGCGAAGAACAGGGACCCGCTGCTGCTGCTCAGGGGCGTCATAAAGATCCTCAGTGACGAGGAGATAGTGGCGGCCCTGAGAGGCAACAATGGGGACGTTTTCCGCGGCCTCGACGGGGAGGACGCCCGTATCTCTGTGAGATACAAAAGGAGAGCAAGAAACCCGCACACTTGCAACGTCGTCCTGAGTACGTCACCAATAGTCTGGAGGAGAGCGCTGGAAAAGGGGCGCTTGAGAGTGGACCTTCAGCCCTTGTGGGTGGAAGATCAGTCGCCCTTGATCCAGTGCACCCGGTGCCTGGGCTACGGGCACGGAAGACGGCTCTGCAAGGAGGCGGTGGACCTGTGCAGCCACTGCGGCGGCCCGCACCTAAGAGCAGAATGCCCACAACACCTGGCAGGCGAACCCCCGGAATGCCGAAACTGCGCCAAGGCAAAGGAGCAGAACATAGGCCACAACGCTTTCAGTCCCGAGTGCCGCGTTAGGAAACGCTGGGACGAAATAGCGCGGGCGACAGTGGCCTATTGCTAAAATTGTCACGGAGACCGGCAGGAAGCCATACCAGATACTCCAAGCAAACCTGCAGAGACCAGGATCGCCACCGAGGAGCTGATAATGGAAGCCGTCAACAGCCGAGCCGCAGCCGCACTGATCCAGGAGCCGTACGTCGGCGGGGCGAAAAGTATGAAGGAGTTTAGAGGCGTTCGAATCTTCCAGAACGCAAGTCCCGGGGAGGGTACTGTTAAGGCCGCGATCGCAGTTTTCGATCCGAGCCTTAACGTGGTTCAGTACCCAGAACTCACCAACAACAATATTGTTGTGGTGGGGATCAGGACAAGCGCCTGGGAGATCACGCTAGGCTCCCTCTACTTTGAGCCGGATAAGCCAATAGAGCCGTACCTCCAGGAAATCAGAAGGGTGGTACTCGCCACGGGGACCAGAAAACTGCTCCTGGGTGGCGACGTAAACGCGAAGAGTATCTGGTGGGGTGGCACAGAGACCGACAGCAGGGGCGAGGAGCTCCTATCAACTCTCGACGAACTGGGCCTTCACACATTGAACAGAGGCGGAAAACCTACCTTCGAAGTTGTCAGAGGAAACAGGTACCTGAGCAGCCACATCGACGTCACGGCGTGCACGGAAGATGTCCTAGAACTGGTCGAAGACTGGAGCGTGAGGGATGGCGTCACAAGCTCGGACCACAACGCGCTAGAAATACTGCTCAACTTGCAGAAATCGTCTGGTTGTAGAGTACACCGCACCACGAGGACCTACAACACGCGGAAGGCAAACTGGCCCCAGTTTCATGAGAAACTGGGCCAGTATTGGCAAGAAAGTGGCCTCACGAAGGAGGAAGTGGCCAAGGTGAACGATGGAGGAGACCTCGACAACATCGTCGAAAAGTACACCTTGGCCATCAAGGAGGCCTGCAACCAGACGATTCCAAAAGCTGCACAGGTGGAGAAACCGAGCACACCGTGGTGGTCCCAGCACCTAGCGGACCTGAAGAAAGAAGTCGCGACCAGGAAGAGGAGGATCCGCTGCGCCGCGCCAATCCGAAGAACAAAGGTTGTTCAGGAGTACCTCCTAAAAAAGGTAGAGTACCAGGAAGCGGTAGTGAAGGCTCAGGTCGAGAGTTGGAAGGAATTCTGCGGAAAACAGGACACGGAGGGGGTCTGGGAAGGGATCTACCGGGTCCTGAACAGGACCAGCAAGAGGACGGAGGACATCCCTATTGTGAAGAGCGGAGTAGCGCTGGATGCAGAGTGTATATTTAGAGTATACACTGGGGCTAATTAAAGTCCAAATTAGATATAAAAAACTTTATATTGCAAAAATATTCCGTGTTACAGTGTGACCGATATGGTAGTTCGTATTGGAGTGACAGTTCAAAATAAATTAGCTGAAGAACAATGTGGTGCGCAAGCGCCTATTAAAAGTTTAATAGCAATCACTGGATTGACGTGTTTAAAACTTTCGACGACGTGAGGCGTTAGCCGCAACATATTCCCGGCCCTTGAAAGGTTCCTTTCAAGCCTGTAGTTCGTCAGCGGTGGGCAGCGGGCATAGACGAGTGAACGGACGGCGAACGCAACCTCGCTGAGTTTTGACTTCCGCGACTCGTGCTGCTCCATCTGGTCCAGGGAACAGTCGTAGAACTCGACCTAGGCGCCAGCTTAATGGAGGAGTGTTATCTTCCGCCAGCAGTACCATGTCACCAACGTTGAGCTTAGCATTGTCCTTGCGCCACTTCGTTCGCTGCTGCAGCTCCGATAAATATTCCTTTTGCCACCTCTGCCAGAAATGCTGCCTTATGGTTTCAAGGCGCTTATATCTGTTGCGATTGTTGTTGTCTTTTTCTACCAAGGCTGGTAAAGGCAGCGCGTTTAGCGGCCGGCCTATGATGAAGTGCCCTGGGGACAAGGAGAGGAGGTCATTGGGACTGGATGACAAAGGACACAAGGGACGGCTATTAAGAATCGCCTCCACTTGTGCAAACAACGTAATAATTTCCTCAAATGTTAAATTACTATTGCCGATAACGCGTTTGATGTGGTATTTAGCCGATTTAACGCCGGCCTCCCAAATGCCGCCGAAGTGAGGAGCGTAAGCAGGTATAAAATTGAACTTAATACCCTGCTGACTTGCAAAATTAGATATTGGTTCAGTGTTTTGTTTAATAAAATCTCCTATCTCCTTCGCGGCAGCAACAAAATTGCGACCATTGTCACAAAATATTTCTAATGGTTTTCCTCTACGTGCAATAAACCTTCTAAGAGTCATCACAAATGCATCTTTACTTAAATCACTAACTGCCTCCAAATGAATACATTTATAACGTAAACACACAAAAATACACATATAACACTTAATTAAACGACTTCCACGACCTTTACGATTAAGGATAGAAAAAGGTCCAGCAAAATCTAAACCCACGGATATGAATGGATAATCTGGGTTTACTCGCTGTGAAGGTAAGTCACCCATTTTCGGGCAAAGTGTTTTGCCACTTAATCGCCTACATCGCACGCATTTGTTAGCTGTCCGCCTAGCAAGATATTTGCCATTGACAGGCCAAACTGTTTCCCTTACTGTTGCTAACAACAACTGCGGACCTGCATGCAAGTTTACTAGATGCTCTTTTTCAAAATACAATTTTGTTAATTTATGCGCAGCGTGTAAAAGTATTGGATGCCTTTTTTCAAAACTACAGGCGGATGCATTTATGCGTCCACCAACACGAATTAAATTATCTTCATCCACAAACGGAGATAATGACAATATTTTACTTCGAGCAGGTAGCTGTTTACCTTTTGTAAGTAAATCATATTCATTAGGAAATGACTCACGCTGAGCGATAACGCATAATGAATGAAACGATTCCAACAACTCGTCAGCTGTTAGAATGCCTATACGTTTGTTAACTGGATGTTTTGTATTATAAATAAACCTCCGGCAATATGCAACTACATTCCGAAGTTTATTGAAAGATGCGAAATTATCAAAATTAATTACGGTATTGTTATTATTATTATCTATTGATGTGAATGCCTTTACTTCGGGTAAGTCATTTACCTTGCATTCTTTTAGCAGTGGCCATTTAGATTCATCCTGACTTAGGAAACTAGGACCTGACCACCATAATTCCTTTGATAACAAACTTTTTGCATCCATACCCCTAGATATCAAATCTGCAGGGTTCAGTGCAGTGGGTACATAACGCCACGATGATGCATTAGTTAGTTCAACTATTTCGCAGACACGATTTGCCACGAACATTTTTAATTTGGTTGGATCATTGTTTATCCAACTCAAAACAACACTAGAATCACACCAGTGCACCAATTTTCCCGGGTTGTACCGTAGCGAATCTAAAACAGATTTACAAAGTTTTGCGGCCATTAGTGCAGCACATAATTCCAAACGTGGTATTGTACTTGGCTTTATAGGCGATACCTTTGACTTAGCGCATAATAGTTTGATGGTGGTGTCGCCATTACGATTTACTGATTTTAAGTAAATACATGCGCCATATGCACATTGTGACGCGTCACTAAACGAGTGTAACTCTATGAATTCAGGCTTATCACATAGCACTAATCTAGGAATCTGAAATGAATGTAAATATTTTAAATTATCAGTAAAATTTAGCCATTCGTCTCTCAAATCACTACTAACTGGATCATCCCAATCTAATTTTTGTTGCCACATTTTTTGTAACATGATTTTAGGTTGAATGATGACCGGACTCAAGATTCCTAGAGGGTCAAAAATTTTAAAAGAATTTGACATGACAAATCGTTTTGTGACTGTCGCTTGTTTATCAAGCGAAAAGCCTTTAATTGGGAAAAATAATGTATCACTGGTTGGTCTCCATCCTAAACCAAGAGTACTTGATGATTCACTAATAGTTAAGTTACCTTGATTTAAGTTTATGTTTTCAAAAATAGATGGATTATTACTTTTATATTTTCTCAAATTAAAACAGCCCTTTCTTAGAGCTTCAGAAACGCCTCTTTGGATGTAGCGTAAATCCTGATCATTATCTGCGCCCGTTATCAAATCATCGACGTAAAAATCTTTTTGTATTACGCGTTTGATGACGTCATCATTATGTTCGTCGCCTAGTTGCCATAGGCAACGAGTGCTTAAATAGCTAGCGCTTGCGGTACCATAGGTGAGAGTATTTAAGTCGTACGCTGTAATAGGTTGTGATTCACCCTCACGCCATAGAATACGCTGTAGACAACGATCGTTTTCAGCTACTAGGACCTGACGGTACATTTTTTCAATGTCACCAGTTAAGAGGTATTTGTATTGTCTAGCACGTATTAATATAGCAAAGAGTGAGTCTTGAAGAGTCGGACCTACCATTAAAATATCGTTTAAAGAATAACCTGATGTAGAAGCTGCTGACCCATCAAAAACTACCCGTAATTTAGTCGACTCACTTTCTTGTTTCAATACCGCATGATGACATAAATAATACGATGGGCTTTGTATCTCTTTGGCTAAGGAGAGATGACCTAATTCGGAATATTCGCTTATAAATTCTGCATATTCAGATTTTAAAAGCGGATGTTTTCTAAAACGTTTTTCTAAATAATGTAACCGTCTTTTGGCTAAACTATAACTATCACCCAAGCAGTCTGGAGTGTCCTTTAGAGGTAGGTTTACACAAAATCTGCCGGTGATTTCTCTACGAGTGTGAGTGATGAAATGTTGTTCGCAAGCTTTTTCATCTTCGCTCATTACACGTTTCGTAGGAACCTCTTCTAATTCCCAGAATTTACATAATGATTTTTCAATATCATTAATATTTGAAACAATAACTTTATTGCAATAAGTATTTTTGTTGTTAAAATATGAATTTATTGGTCCGGATATTATCCAGCCCAGCTGCGAACTTATCAACTTTGGATTTTGTGGGCCTAGGGAACGTTGCTCGTCACCTAGGATGTCCCAAAATAGATCAACGCCTATCAAGACGTCTACTGGTGCAGGCTGCCCGAATGTAGGATCAGCCAGTGCTATGTCTTTAGGTAAATTCAATAAGTTAATATTGACCGGGTACCTAGGTATTACACCGGTTAGGTCTTTTAGAACAAGACAACTGCATTTTGCATTGTATTTATGATTTAAAGATTTAATTTGTACATTACAACTTTCTGCAATGTGCGAGGAAACAGTATTTCCAATTCCTACGATTTTTAGCGAATCAATAGGTATAGATTTTAATGCAAGTTTATCCTTTAGCGATTTAGAAATAAATGATGATTGACTGCCACAATCTAGCAGCGCTCGAACTTGCTCCTTTTGCTGGGTCAACGGATTCGAGACTACAATCATCGCTGTTGATAACAGTATTTGATTTGAATTTCGTTTTGCAAAACTAGCAATGGTTTCATCATAGCTAGTTTCATCTACTGATACAAGATTAACATTAGGGCATGACGCAGGACGGTGCAGCAAACTATGATGCCTTTTATTGCACTCACGACACGGTCCCATCCGACATGATTCTACCTGATGTCCCTGTCTAAGACAGTTAAGACACAATTTGTATTTATTAACTTCTACCATTCTTTCATCTATCCCCTTTGCTTTGAAAGTAGGACAGTCATAAATTCTGTGATTATCATCACAAATAATACATAAATAACCGTTAGAACTGTTATCTTTGTGAGTGTTTTTTGATTTATTAAATTTAGTATTAGAAACAGCAAATGATTTTGTAAAAGTATTTAAACTAGGACGTTTTTGGTTATTTGCTGTAGTAAGACTACTGCGCGCACCTGCTGTGTGGCATTTAGGTACATTACTTTCTTGCTTATTCCGATTTGATGACTCCAATACATCCGCACGGTCAGTCAAAAACTTATAAAACTGTTCTAACTTTGGGTCATCATCGTCAGATCGTTTAATAAATTCTTCCCATTTTGCTACAGTATCAGTGTCTAACTTTTCTGACAAAATGAAAATTAGTAGACCATCCCAATGGTCTGTGGGTTGCCCTAAACTGGTCAACGCACGCAAGTTTTTAGTGACATGATCAACTAGATATCTTAATGACCTTTCTGATTCACGTGTAAACGGCTTAAAATGAAGTAATGATTTGAAGTGATGATTTTTTAACACTCTGTTATTATTATAACGATTACAAAGTAATTTCCATGCTTCCGAATAGTTTGCGTTTGATATCTCAAGATTTGAAACAATTCTCGCGGCGTCACCTTCTAGATAAGAAATGAGGTAATGGAACTTCTGAATTTCTGTTATACGATCATTTTTGTGTATCAAACTTTCAAAAGTGTCACGGAATTCTAACCATCGGAAATAAGAACCGTCAAACTTGGCTATTTGGATTTGAGGCAATTTTACGCTAGCTGCTTGATGATCCGAACAACAAGAATTATCATGTATTGAACTACGTCTATGTTCAGATTCAAGATTGGAAAATTTGTCCACTAAAGTTTTTGCAGTGGCAATGTTCATAATAATGTCAGTTTCGATATTTTCACGCTCATCAATTTCAGCTTCTAAATTATCTGAATTTAAAACCTCAATCTCATTCTGCAAGTCATCAACCCTTACTGACAGTGCCTCGAATTTTGCAAGCTTTAACCTTAGCTCAGTTAATTCTACAGTATCAAGCTTAGTAACTTTCGTAATGCTATTCAAATAATTCTTAAATTTAGTTATCTGTCCTTTAGCAGACGATCTTTTAACAGTCAAATCCCTAAGACGTGTTTTATCTACACTCTCGTTAGGCATTGTGAGTAAATATGTGTAAAATATTAAGTTCAATGATGTATCAAACAAGTTTAAATGACTAATCAATTAATAGCAAAGAATGGCTCACGTTCCTTAATCTCGGCGACACCTGGCTGCCGGGAACCGGTTGCGCTCGATCAGCTGATTGCAGACGGCGAGATAACGCACTCGGTTCAGCGTAGATAACAATCTGAAATTATCGGCATCAAAATAAGTATCTATTGCTAGACTAGGAAACGTTAGCGACCTTTGGACCTAAAGACGATTCTTTCAAAATTACCTAATAATGATGAGCAAATATTGGTCTAATGTTATTTTATCAATAGGTTTAATAATTATGGATCAGTTTTTCAACAAAGAAGCTAATTTATTCAAAAAAAGAAATTAGTTAGTGTTAAGACATTCATCTTAACACACACTCGGCACGGCGCCCGCAGGGCGCGGCAGCGGTGCGACAGAGGTGCGACGGAGGGGCGCGCGCGCCGTCACCGCTCAGGCCATCGACCGCCGTCTCTCGAGCCCAGTCAGCTGTTCAAGCCTACGACGCATACTCGTATCGCACGCTCTCGCAAATATTTAAATTATATAATTCGCGGTTAACAAATCGAGTTTATGTACAGTACTTGTTGAGTACATCAATAAATCTTTATACAGTCCACTTACTTATAATTCCCGTTATACCATCGCGGGACCTCCACAACATTTTGGTCCTTCAACCGTCAAAATTTGAACCGAAAAGGAGTTACCGAGAAGTTGCTGTACTTAGGACAAGATTACAAGACTGCGAACAAAGGAATCCTCATCGGAAGCGATCTACGTACATACCTATGTACATCAGATAGTCGTCGTGCAAGAGAAGTTCAACAACATCTCCGCGTCACATCAACATTACATAGTGGTTTGCTCCAGGAGGCCGTAAGATCGTTTCAATTCCTTCATTCTCATTATTCCATACCCATTTTATCACCCAATCACTTATTCATCCCATCAGTGCCATTATTTTTCGTTATTATAACGTGAATCAGCTAATTTCATTTCTGTCAAAGTTGCAAGTCATTTGTCACCTGAGTCATCACGGACTTTGAACCTTGTATTAGACACATTTCATTGATTCATTCGTTCATTCAGTTAGTTAGTACTCGATTTCACTGTCATTTAATCATCCCATTTAATTAAATTTTGCATTTTAGCTTATTATTACAGGTAAGTAGTGATAATTTGTGAATATTTGCAATACACAGGCTAGTATTCTGCTGCATTTCGCTGTTGTTAAGCGTTGATTTCATTAAAATCGAGCACTTTTAGCTTAAATTAATATAGGTATATTTCCATAAGGCAAATATAAGCGCTTCATTATACTTTTTTTTTTCTAAATTTCAAGCTTTAAACTTCAATTCTTCATACTTAATTAACATGTCTGATACAAAAGCATTAATCAAGAAGCGTGCTTCGATTAAAGCTAAGCTTACGCAATTTTCGGCATTTTTGCTTATTTCAAAAACTTGTGAACAGTTGAGTGATGTGCAAGTCATTGAAGTCGAACATCGCCTTAACTTAATTGAAACGTTATACGAAAAATATGACGCCTTACAGATGGACCTGGAAGCTTTAGTGGACGACCCGAGCGAGCAATATGCTGAACGCGAGGAATTCGAAAAGCAGTACTACGGTTTGGTGGCTTCTGCTCGGCACCTAATAAGCAGCGTTCGGAGTCGCCGCACGGATTCTGAGGTCGATGTTTCTTGTTCTAATCACACACACAAACAAAACACTATACGCTTACCAAAAATTGATTTACCTAAATTTTCCGGCAGTTATCAGGATTGGTTAGAATTTAGGGACACTTTTACATCAATTATTCACAAAAACGATAGCATCGATAAGATCAATAAATTACATTATTTACGTGCTTCATTGAAAGGTAGTGCTTCTCTCGTAGTAGATAACCTAGACTTTAGGTCAGAAAACTATGATGCGGCCTGGAAGTTGTTGTGTGACAGGTACGACAATAAAAGACTGCTTGTTAACAATCATGTACAAGCTCTTTTCAATATACAGCCCATCAAACATGAATCAAGTAAGTCATTACGCTATGTTATCGACACTACTAATAAGAATCTCAGGGCATTGTCAACCCTAGGTCAACCGGTGCAGCATTGGGATACTCTTGTTATTTATATAGGTACCAGTAAACTCGATCAGGTGACGAACCGCGAGTGGGAAGAGCATAGGAACACACTGACAGACCCTCCAACACTAAATATTTTTATTACGTTTTTGAGCAGTAGAGCTGACTTGCTTGAAACTCTTGAAGAGTCAAGATCATCAAACTCTAACTATTCTACACATAGTGTTGGTACCAAAAGTAAAAGTTTTTTAACACATACTGAGGATAAATCCACACAAATATCCTGTCCTTTATGTCAGCAAAATCATTTTATATTTTCATGTAAAGACTTCAGAAGTCTTTCACCGCAAGATCGACTTAAGAAAGTCAATAGTTACAAAATTTGTGTGAATTGCTTAAAATCAGATCACGACGTCAGTAAGTGTAAATCAGGTCATTGCAAGTATTGTTCTAAAAAACACAACACTCTACTACATGACCATGATACTAGCCCTAATATCCAAAACATTGTACTATCAGCAAATCACTCCGCTACTTCTCGAGTTGTTCTTCTTTCCACAGCACTCGTGGAGGTAATGGACGACAGGGGAAACCACCGGCAAGCACGGATTTTATTGGACAATGGTAGTACGGCAAACTTCATCTCTGAAGGATTTGTACGTAAGCTCCAAATTTCCACTTTTAATGCCAATTCTAAAGTTATAGGTATTAATCAAATATCTTCTACTTCTTCTTTAGGCTGTCAAATTTCATTAAAATCGCTTTATAGTGATTTTAAGATTGATATTGACTGCTTTGTCCTACCAAGGGTATCATCATCAGTTCCAAGTACCTTTGTTAATTCCAATCTTATACACATACCTGAGAACGTTCGTCTAGCTGACCCCAATTACTACATTCCGTCATCAGTTGACATTCTAGTAGGCGCGGAGGTATTCTGGGGCATTATAGGGGCGAATCGTATCGCTCTAGGTAAAAACATGCCAACTTTGTTCGAGTCAAAGTTGGGTTGGCTCATCTCAGGCGGGTATTATCAACATAGTTCAGCCCCACAGTTGTGCATGTTAACGGACAGTTTACATACTGAGTTAACACGTTTCTGGGAACTGGATTCAATTGACCCTAAGCATAAATTTACAGCTGAGGAGCGAGCCTGTGAACAATCCTTTGTGGACACCACCACTCGCAATCCAGACGGTCGATTTGTGGTGAACATCCCGCTCAAAGAGTCTCCTGATGTACTAGGTGACTCTCTCATCATGGCTAAACAAAGATTTCTATCTCTTGAACGACGTCTTTCCAAAGATTCTCATTATAAAGATCTGTATGTAGACTTCATGAACGAGTACATCAAGTTAGGACACATGTCGATATGCTCAGGTAAGTCAAGTACTCCTTCGTATTTCTTACCCCATCACGGAGTTTTGAAAGAGTCTCGTTCTACTACGAAACTTCGGGTTGTATTTGACGCTTCCGCTAAAACAACCTCAGGCAAGTCGTTCAACGACATCCAAATGGTTGGCCCGACACTTCAAGACGATTTATTGTCCATCCTGCTTCGATTCCGTCAACACAAGATAGTAGTTAGTGCAGATATTGAGAAAATGTACAGGCAAACTCTTGTTAGAGAAGATCAGCGAACTCTACAAAAAATTCTGTGGAGAGCCAGTCCCGAATTGCCTGTGCAGTGCTATACGCTCAATACGGTGACATACGGCACATCGTCGGCGCCGTTTCTTGCAGTTCGATGTTTATTTGAATTGTCAAAAGAGTGTTCGGACCCAGTTGAACGGTATAGTTTGGAGCATGATTTTTATGTTGACGACTATTTATCAGGTGATGTATCTGTTTCAGCAGTGGTGCAAAAATGTCGTCGAGTCGTAGAAACTCTTCAGTCTGCCCAGTACAATCTGCGGAAGTGGCAATCGAACTCCCCAGAGGTATTACAAGCTTTATGTACAGATTCTGATCACTCTGACGTAGTACATTTGAGTCTAGATGAAATGTCAAAAACTCTAGGTCTTAATTGGCGCTGCTCAAGTGACTCATTTTCATTTGTTATTAATTTGCCCATTACACAAAGTAGCACAGTCACAAAACGTCAAATATTGTCCACAATAGCTCAAATTTTTGATCCAGTTGGTCTAGTGGTCCCTAGCATAGTAGAGGCTAAAATTATTATGCAAAAACTTTGGCTTACCAAATGTTCTTGGGATGAGCCTGTCCCAGAAATCATTCAAATCGCTTGGAATATATTTCAAACTTCTTTACATATGTTGAATACATTCAACATACCTCGATGGATAACGTGTGAGTCACCCAGCTCTTTACAATTGCATGTTTTTGTTGATGCTTCTGAGAGAGCTTACGGAGCCTGTGTGTATGTTCGCAGTGTGTCTCAGGACGGTAAAGTTCATGCACATCTTTTAACTGCAAAGAGTAAAGTAGCTCCCATCAAGCCGACTACTATACCACGACTAGAGTTATGCGCTGCATTACTGGGTACACGGCTTTATGTCAAGGTTCGTCAGTCGCTCACATTACGTATCGATGATGTCTTCATGTGGAGCGACTCTACTATTGTTCTAGGTTGGTTATCGATGCCACCCACACAACTGAAGACCTTTGTTCGTCATCGCGTGTCTGAGATTCAGGATTCTGTAGGAGGAGTTCCTTGGCGTTATGTTCCGTCTCAAGAAAACCCCGCAGACCTCGCTTCGCGCGGACTAAGCGCCGACAAATTATTAACTTCTTCTATATGGTGGACAGGACCTGAATTTCTTCACAGAGACTCGTCCTCGTGGCCGTTGTTTCCTAACTCACATTGTGAAAATGAATTACATTCACAAGAAATAATATCAGCCTTCCATACAGACATTTTAGAACCTATCACTAACCCTATTTCTTTGTTGGGTAATAGGCTTTCTAATTTTAATAAATTACAGCGTGTGGTGGCATATGTCATGAGATTCATACACAATTGCAAAGGACAATCACCACAACGTGGCGCACTCACACATACTGAACTAGACAACTCATTAAATCTTTTGTTACGATTAAGTCAACAGGAATCATTTCCTGAAGAATACAAATTACTATTGTTCGGCAAACCATTGCCCTCAAAAAATAAGCTTTTAGCGCTATCTCCGTTTATGGATACTTCTAGTGACCTAATTCGTGTGGGTGGTAGACTGGACAATTCATTCTACGACTACAATGTTAAACACCCCATTCTATTATCCAGTAAACACACCATTTGTAACCGTTTGTTTCAAATGTTTCATGTTCGTCTTTTACATGCTGGTCCACAGCTCTTACTCGCCACGATTCGTCAAAATTATTATACTCTCGGCGGTAGAAACTTAGCCAAAAGGGTTGTTCATCAGTGCGTCAAATGCTGTAGAATAAAGGCTAGCACTATTCAGCCTGTCATGGGCAACCTTCCAGAGCAGAGACTACATTTAGAATTTCCCTTTTTAGATACAGGGGTTGATTATGCTGGACCAATCCTGATTGCTGACCGAAAGGGGAGGGGCTGTAGACTAATAAAATGTTTTATTTGCGTGTTCGTGTGTTTAGCAACGAGAGCCATCCACTTGGAACTCGTCTCAGACCTCACAAAAGAGGCATTCATAGCAGCTTTAAGTAGGTTTATTGCTCGCAGAGGTAAACCTCGTAACATTTTCTCCGACAACGGTACTACATTTGTCGGCGCTTTCAATGAATTGTCAAACCTCCTTTCACAAGATTTTAACTTTCACGATGTTGATCCAGGCATCAACTTCTCATTTATACCTGCTTATACCCCACACTTCGGTGGATTGTGGGAATCCGCAGTAAAATCCACAAAACACCACCTCAGGCGTATTTTAGGTTTAACTCACTTAACTTTTGAGGAGATGACTACATGCCTAGTACAAGTTGAAGCCGTTCTCAACTCTAGACCCCTTACTCCTTTGTCCCATGACCCTTCTGACCTAACACCTCTGACTCCTGCCCACTTTTTAATTGGACGATCTTTAATCATGCCGCCACATCCACAGATTGAGCACCTCAAGATCACGAATCTACAACGATTTCGCCGCATCGAGCAGTTGAAGCAGCATTTTTGGACACGGTTCTCTAATGATTACGTCCTATGGCTACAGGAGAGAACGAAATGGCGTAGTAGTACGGGAGAGTTGAAGGAAGGAACACTTGTCGTCATAAAGGACAAGGGCTTGCCGCCCTTGATGTGGCTTCTGGGTCGCATAGTTCGGGTGCTACCTGGCAAAGATGGCATCGCAAGGGTCGCAGACATCCGCACGCGCAAGGGAGTCCTTCGGCGGGCTTTTAATACAATTTGTCCCCTTCCAGTTGACACCACCAGCAATGTTGAAGACACTTCAACGGGGGGAGTATGTTAAGACATTCATCTTAACACACACTCGGCACGGCGCCCGCAGGGCGCGGCAGCGGTGCGACAGAGGTGCGACGGAGGGGCGCGCGCGCCGTCACCGCTCAGGCCATCGACCGCCGTCTCTCGAGCCCAGTCAGCTGTTCAAGCCTACGACGCATACTCGTATCGCACGCTCTCGCAAATATTTAAATTATATAATTCGCGGTTAACAAATCGAGTTTATGTACAGTACTTGTTGAGTACATCAATAAATCTTTATACAGTCCACTTACTTATAATTCCCGTTATACCATCGCGGGACCTCCACAACAGTTAGATAATTATTTTATCTTGTAGGTAGACTGAGAATGAAGATGCAATTTTCTAGAAATCTACTTAAATTACTAATTTGCACAAATGAATTTGACTGCTAAATAACTGGAAAGAATATTTATGGAATTTGGATCGAATATTAGGTGAAGACTAGGTAATTAGGAAGGACAAGGGCACTTATCTGGCTTTGCAGAAGTCCGATGCGCGATGTGATACTTTTGTGGAATCACTGCTCGCTCCAGCCTGAACTCGTAGATGATTCTGGCTGCACCTTCAGTCTTGAACTCTTCTTCAATGTTCAATGTCTTCAATCACGTCGAAGAAACCCGCTCATCAATTCGTACGGCACGTGCTGGCTTGGTTCCTCAACAGATTTCATGCGCTGATTTCCACTATTTTGTCGTATTTTTGTTTCTTGATTGTATTTTCCCCTCATGGGCCACCAATATGTATATTTAGAGTATACACTGGGGCTAATTAAAGTCCAAATTAGATATAAAAAACTTTATATTGCAAAAATATTCCGTGTTACAGTGTGACCGATATGGTAGTTCGTATTGGAGTGACAGTTCAAAATAAATTAGCTGAAGAACAATGTGGTGCGCAAGCGCCTATTAAAAGTTTAATAGCAATCACTGGATTGACGTGTTTAAAACTTTCGACGACGTGAGGCGTTAGCCGCAACACAGAGGGATCAGCAAGATGGCTTGCTGAGTCCTTCTACCCAAAGGACGGCACCGAGGAAGACTCCGCCGATCACGAGACTATAAGGACCAAGGCCAGACAGCTGTTGGAAGCATGTGGCAGCTGCGACGAACCTCCGTTTACCCTGCAGGAATTGGTTAGGGCTTCCTCATCCTTTAATCCCAAGAAGGCACCCGGAGCCGACGGTCTGACCTCCGATATATGTAGCCAAGCGATTGGGAAAGCGCCCGAGCTATTCCTAGGCATCCTAAACAGATGCCTGGCGCTCGGACGCTTTCCCAAAGCCTGGAAGGAGGCAACCGTCGTCATCCTAAGAAAACCCGGCAAAGCGGACTACGCCACCCCCAAATCTCACAGGCCAATCGGCCTCTTGCCCGTACTGGGCAAGATATACGAGAAGATGGTGGTTGCCCGCCTAAAATATTACGTACTTCCGCGCATGTCGGCGGTCCAGTTCGGCTTCATGCCGCAGCGCAGCACCGAGGACGCCCTCTATATCCTTCTGAAAAACATCCGTAGCAAACTATCTGAAAAGAAAATCACCACGCTAGTGTCATTGGATATAGAGGGGGCCTTCGATAGCGCTTGGTGGCCCATGATTAGCGTGAGGTTGGCGGAGGAAAAATGCCCTGCCGGCCTCGCGAGAGTCATGGGCGACTACATGAGGGATAGGACCGTCGGGGTGCGATACATGGGTGTGGAGCATAGGCGGGCAACGGAAAAAGGATGCGTGCAGGGATCAATAGGAGGCCCAATCCTGTGGAACCTCTTGCTGGACCCCTTGCTAAAGGGTCTCCAAGATGGGGGAAATTATGTGCAGGCGTTTGCAGATGACGTTGTCCTGCTATTTGAGGGGGACACAGGCCAGGAGGTAGAGAGGCGTGCCAATGCCGCTCTCGAGTATGTTCGGGCGTGGGGTGTCAAAAATAAATTGAAATTTGCACCACATAAGACGTGTGCCATGGTGATCACAAATAAATTGAAGTACGACACCCCACGACTGACCATGGGCGGGATCGGCATTGGTATGTCTCAGTCAATCAAACTTCTAGGACTCACCATTGACCACAGACTCACCTTCAACACTCACATCACAAATGTGTGCGCAAAGGCGGCGGCAGTGTACGGCCAGCTCTCCAGGGCGGCGAAAGTCACTTGGGGACTGCACCCGGAAAACATCCGCAGAATTTACACGGCAGTGGTGGAGCCCATTGTCCTGTACGCGTCGAGTGCGTGGGCGCCGGCGTCCAAGAAACTAGGCGCGCAAAAGCAGCTTAACGCGCTGCAGCGGAGTTTCGCTCAAAAGCTTTGCCGGGCATATCGAACCACCTCCCTTAACGCAACACTGTTGCTGGCTGGGATACTCCCCCTTGATCTCAGAGTCCGTGAATCGGCTACTCTTTACGAGGCCAAGAGGGGGGTGCCCCAGCCGGCAATAGGCGACCGGGAGGTGGAACGAATGTCCTCGGCACTAGTTAGGCCCCACCCCGCGGAGCAAACCGAGCTAGAGCTGGGAAGACTGGTAGACGAGGAACAACTTAGAAACAACAGCAACTTCGCGGTCCGCATTTTCACGGATGGGAGCAAGATTGAGGGTAAAGTCGGAGCAGCCCTCTCCATTTGGAGGGGGGAGGCCGAGACAAAAACCCTCAAGCTTGCTCTCCCGACGTACTGCACCGTCTACCAGGCTGAGCTTTTGGCTCTTTGCGAAGCGGCAAAGGAAGCGAATAAACGTAAAGAAGCGACTTTTGCTGTCTACAGTGACTCTATGGCGGCCCTCCAAACAGTCGTAAACCCCGCTGCCCTCCACCCCCTCGCGGTGGAAACCAGAGACGCTATTAAAAACTGTAACACCCAGAACAAGAGCGTCTCCTTGTTCTGGGTAAAAGCCCACGCAGGGCTGGAGGGCAACGAGAGAGCGGACATACTCGCGAAGGAGGCCGCCCTGGGGTCCAAGTGTAGGCCTAGATACGACCGGTGTCCGGTCTCATACGTCAAGCGAATAATCCGCTCGGAGTCGCTTGACGAATGGGGCCGGAGGTACAGCTTAGGGACAACCGCGAAAATCACTAGGATGTACTTCCCGAGCGCAATCGACGCGTACAGGATAGTGCGAAAATTAAATCTGGACCATGAGGTGACCCAAGCCTTAACAGGGCATGGTGGATTCTCCGAGTACCTGACTAGGTTCAGGTGCAAGGAGGACCCATCATGCATCTGCGAACCTGGGCAGCTGGAGACACTGCCGCACCTCGTGTCAGAGTGCCCCCAGTTCGCGAAGGAGAGAAACGTGGTCGAACTAAAAGTAGAGCTGGAATTGAAACCGAGAAACTGGCCAATGCTAATGTCAGAAAAAACAAAAAGAATAGTGTTCCTTACATACCTTAAGAAATTAGTTGCAATTGTAAACAAAAGAAACGAGACGAGAAGTATAATTATAGTATAAGAAAAAATGTGTATCATATATATTTAAACATATATATTGATAGCATTAAGCCATTTAGTTGTAAAATAGTAAATAAGGAATTTATGTGTAAGTAAAATAGAAATAAAAGTAAATGTTAGTAGAAAATAAGAATAGCATATAAGAATAGCATGTAAGATAAACAAATGTATATGAATAAAATAAATATCCCCAACCTCCCCCAAATCCCCCCCACCCACTCCCCCGAGTTCTGTTAATGTTAGCGTAGAAAAGCATAGGAATGAAAGAATGAAAGAAAGATGGATAAAAGTACGAGAGGCATAAAAGCGAGAAAGTATGGTACTAGAGAACGGAATGAATGTGGTAGAATAGGCCCTTTTAGGGTAGGATAAGAAATAGAAATAAAGAAAAATAAAATAGGAGTAGTTTGTATAAAAGTCCCTGGACGTCCCGCGCCAGGGGTACAGAAAAAAAAAAAAAAAAAAAAAACCTTTTTTTTTTTTTAACTCGGTTAATGCATGAAATTGCATCCCCAGCGCCCGGGGGAGCGCTGGGGTATGTGGGGCTCTCCGAGCCAGAAGGGCTAGGCCTACCCACTAAACCATCGAGGTGTTGCCTCCTCCGCATAATGTCGAGGCTGCGGGATCGCTTAAAGCACGCAACCGCAGCCCCGACGCGGCTGTCCATCAACGGACCCGTCCACAGTGTGGGACGACACCGCAACACACTGGTGCCGTCCCTCCACATGCCCCCTCGTGCAATGGCCAGAAAACTCCCCCGAGTTCGCCGGCCGAAGAGGGCCTTCGGAGGCCGGGACAGACTGCGCGCAGATGCGCAGTATGTCCCGGCCTCCGGTATAATCCGCACCGGCCACCGAGCCCGGAAGTGGCAGACTGCCCTCTCCCGGACCAGGCGGCCCCACAACTACTCCTACTCCTACTACGGCGGGGGGAGGAGGTGCGCGTACCTCCTTCTTCTTACACCCCGCCTCCGCTGGCGGCGCGGGTCGGAGGAAGACGCCTCACGATCCCGCTCCGCGGCCTCCTTCTGCGAAATGACTGACTCGCAGAAGGTGGCCACCGCCCTCCAGGACCCCTCGCTATTCAGCATCGAGCTGATCACGTTAGTTAGCGAGAGGTCCCCCTCCACAAACGCCGACATGGCGTGCCTCTGCGGCGCCCAGGCCGCGCACTCGACCAGTGTGTGGTGCGCCGTATCTGTTGGCGCGCCACATTCGTGGCAGGCCGGCGTTGGTTCCCGGCCCGCAATCTGGTGCAGGTACTTACCGAAACAACCGTGTCCGGTAAGTACCTGCACCAGCCGGAAGGACAGAACCCCCCACTTTCTACCTAGCCATCTCGATAAGTGTGGCTGTATCGCTTCTACTGTGTCGCGGCCAGCGACTGGGGACCGCAACTGCTCACTCCACCTCTCGATCAGGTCTACGTGCGCCTCTGACCTGATCCTCCTTACTTCCTCAAAATCTGGTCGTTCGCCCCGGTTACGCGCCTCTACTTTGCAGGCATACACCCGCGCCAAGACCCCCGCCTGAAGTTCCCAGGGGGGGTCGCCCGCCAAAAGGGTGGCTGCCGTCCACGATATGGTACGGTACCCCCTGATCGCTCTCACCGCTATCACCCTCTGGGGTCTCCTCAACAATACTAAGTTTTTAGCGGTGAGAGCGTCCGCCCACACGGGGGCACCGTACAGCGCCATGCTCCGGACAATTCCGGTGTAAAGGCGCCGGCAGGCCGAGCCTGGGCCCCCCAAATTAGGCAGCAGCCGACCTAAAGCGGCCGCTGCGGCGATTAGCTTCGGGGCGATTTGTGTAAAGTGGGCCCCGAAGTTCCACCGTCCGTCCAGGGTGAGGCCCAGATACTTGAGTTGGGCCCTCACCGGCACCTCCACTCCCTGGACGACTATGCGCGCGTCCGGGGGAGGTCCTCTCCGCGGTCCGTGAAATAGGAGGGCCTCCGTCTTCGTCAAGGAGACCCTCAGGCCCAAGCCGCGCCGCCTCCTCATAGGACCCGCCCCGGGCAGCGACGAAGGTGTCGTCCGCATATCCGATTATTTTTGCACCGGGGGGGACCGGCCCGCGAAGGAGCCAATCATATCCGATGTTCCACAGGGTCGGACCCAGAACCGACCCCTGTGGAACACCGCACGTCATTTGCCGCGCATACCGCCTTCCGTCTCGGCCTTCCCATACAATTTCCCTGTCCTGGAGGTACGTCCCCAACGGCTTCCGGAGGTAGGGGGGCACCCCATGGTACCGGAGTGCCTCCATTATGGTCTCAAACGGAATGCTGTTGAAGGCATTCGCCACATCCAGCGATACCCCCAGGACGACGTCTCCAGCCGCAACCGCTCCTTTGCTAATCTCTTTCAGGGTGGTCAGAGCGTCTATAGTGGACCGCCCTGCCCTGAATCCGTACTGGGCCTCCGAGAGTTGGGGCCCAACCGCATCCAAGTGCTGGACGAGACGAGATGCAATAATCTTCTCCAACAACTTGCCCGTCTCGTCCAGCAAAACAATCGGCCTGTATGCCGAGGGGGAATCAGGGGACCGATCTCCCCCTTTCGGGAGCAAGCACAACCGCCCGACCTTCCACTGCTTCGGGAACTCTCCTCTGCTGATACATGCGTTGAAGAGTCCCCGAAGCTGTTCTTCCAGGTGTTTTGACGCTACCGCCAGCACTCGTCCCGGAACGCCGTCAGGCCCCGGAGCCGTTTCCTGCCACGAAGGCGGTCCACTGCGCAGTCTACACTGCCGGGCTTTTTGCCCCCGATCTCCTCCTCACTGTTGGGCTTCTCGCCCCTCCCACTGTTAACTTCGTTTTGGTTTTTGTTTAGGTTAAAGAATTCCATAAAGAGTCCCACGAGTATGGGGGAAATAAACCGTCCACCCAGGCAGAGCCCCCTGTACCTGGGTAACCCTATTACACGGTGAGGTCGGGCAGGTTTCACCGGAACTTACAAACTAACTTTTTTTAGTGAGGTTAAGTCCTCTTGGCCCGGCCAATTAAGGCAAGGCCCTCGGTCCCAGCAGTGGCCGCGAGACGTGACCACGACACCTCCGCTGGGATAACGAGTTTGAAGGCGGTGACCGAAGTCTGCCCTCCCGAAGACGATACCGAAACCGGGAGAGCCCGCCCTCCCACCGACGGATCACCCGTCCCTCCTCCGTCACCTGTGCCCTCTGCAAGCAGAGGGACACGCACAGTGATTTTTATAGAGGTTTTCTTCCTCGCGACCGCTGTCTTCCCGACCTCCGACAAGCAGCCCCCGATCCTGACCCAAAAGTTGAGCCAGGCTTGCGGTTTGGGTCCGCCGAGAACAGTACTCAGCGGACACCCCCACCCCGAGCAGGACATGAAAGTCCGCCCCCCCATGGTTTTTTATAGAGGTTTTCCTTCCTCTCTCGCGCAGTGGCGCTCGCGCACCACCACGCGGTGTGAAGGGACCTGGTTCTGAGCCTGAAGGCCTCAGAACGAGACGGTCCCTTCGGGTCTATCTTGGCTTCGCTAATGCTACTGAGCCCCCTCACCACGACAAGGTGCAGACCCACGAGGGTGACAAAAAAAAAAAAAAAAAAAAAAAAAACTCTTGGCGGAGCTCTGCTCTCCGCGCCTCGACTTCTTGAGGCGCTGGCAGTGAGCCTCCGCCTCGGGCCTCCTCACGCCATGTATAGAGTGACGCGAGGGCCTTCGCGTCCAAGTCCCACGGCGGCGTTCCGGCCAGTAGGCACGCCACTTCAAAGGAGATCGTGCGGTAGCCTCTCACGGCCCTGACGGCCATCACGCGCTGCGGACGTCGCAGCGCGGCGATGTTCTTGGCCGACAGGGCATTGGCCCAAATGGGTGAGCCATATAGGGCCATTGACCGCACGATCCCGGCGTACAGCCGTCGGCAGGTGTTGTTCGGCCCCCCGAGGTTTGGCAGCAGGCGAGATAGTGCGCCCGCCGCACCTACGAGTTTGGGGGCCAGCCGACTGAAATGGGCTGTGAAGTCCCATCGGCCGTCGAGAGTCAGTCCGAGATATTTCATCGACGGTGCGATGCCGATGGTGACTCCGCCTACTATGATACTGGATCCAGGTGGAGGGCGGCGTCGGGGCCCATAGAAGAATAGGGCCTCCGACTTTTCGAGTGCCACCTCCAGACCCAGCCGCCGGATGCGAGCGACTACTTGTGCGACCCCAGCTGTGGCCAGCACCTCCGCGTCGCGGTGCGTCTTCCCCCGGGCTGTTACCAACGTGTCGTCGGCATAGCAGAATATGCCGACGCCCGGCGGGAGCGCACCGCGCAGAACGAAATCGTAGCCTACGTTCCACAGGAGAGGGCCTAGAACCGACCCCTGCGGAACCCCACACGAGACTTCTTTTCTTTCCCAACTGTTCTGACCCGGGTAGCGAGAAATATATGCCGACGACGACTATGTCTCCCCACGTGACCGCCACCATAACCATGGCCCCTCGCTGTGGGTACGAGGGGCGGAACTCCGACGGCGGCCGGGGAGACTACGGCTACTGAGCCGTCTATATCACCCGCCCAGTCATCCCTGGGCGGAACAAAATACGGCTCTGCCGCCACTGCCAATTTTATTGACCACTGTGCCAGGCTTTGGGAGAAAAGATCCTGGGCCCTGGCACAGTGGTTCAAGTTTGTTTGGAGGAGATGGAGAGCCATTACTGTTGGGTCTCCATCTCCACCACGTCTACCGGCACTTCGGCGGCGTTAAAAAAAAACCTAACCTAACCTAACCAACCTAACCCAACTTGGAAAATTTTCCCAAATATATCCTCTAATTGTTCCGAAAATAAGTGCGTTTGGTCAAGCAATGATTATTAACAATTAATCGAAGCGCTATTGACTATTCATTCTCATTAATCATTTTCGAAATAAATAACAAAAACTTGTATTTTACCCTAAATGAGTCCGAAAACCAATGCAACATACGAATAAATCGTCCAGATACACAAACATTTGTACTGAAATAGCCCATCGCAAAATCCATCCTTGTAATATCGAATCCATAGTTGTCCTACATACTTCCTGGTGTCATGGCGTCATCCAGTGGTGGCTCCCCGGGTCTCTGCTACGGATACTGCTACTGCTGCGGATGCCACGACCCAAGAAACGTGCATCAGCACTTTGAACAAGCTCGCTGCGTGTATCACCTCCGCGATTGCTGAAGGGAAAAGTGTCACGGCAGTCAATAAGCGCTTGATTGCTGCTGCAGCCAACGAGATCCGCTGTGTGGCTGCCAAGATACCCACCTTCGCTGCTCCGCAGGAAATTGGCACTTCCCAGGAGGGAAGCTGGCGACAGGAAATCGCGACTTGTGTGCGAGAAGAACTTAGCAAGCACCTCGCCACTATCGCGACGCCACCTAAACCTCCACGTCCAAAGTCTTACGCGCAGGCGGCTAGCGCTCCCACCCCCCGCCCCGTGTCTAAACCACCCCCCCCCCCCAATAAGCCCGCACTCATCGTTGCGCTGCAGAGTGGCAGCGAGTCCCAGACGCGCCAGGACGTTGTTAAGTCCTTCATGAGCGCTGTCAGCTTCCGCACCACCTCGTACGCGCCAACCAGAATACAGGCTGTGTCCAATAACAAATTGCGAGTAGAATTCGACACCCAGCAACAGCGCGATGAAACCTTGAAGAAACTTGAGAAGTCCTCGCAGATCACAGCCCAACCGGCCAAGCTACTCAGACCCATGATAGTGCTCAAGGGAATTTCACTCGACACGCCATCCGAAGAGCTGGTCAGCATAATCCAAGGCCAAAACAAGGAGTTGACGGCATTGGTAACTGACGGCGACGACCTGCGGCTTGCTTTTAAGCAGAATAACCGCAACCCGCAGTTATACAATGCCGTCCTCATCACCAAACCCACCATCTGGCGAAAAATGCTTGACTTGGGGCGCGTTTGCGTCGATTACCAACGGGTGCACGCCGAGGACTTCTCCACCTTCCTCCAGTGCAGGAAGTGTCTTCAGTTCGGGCACACTAAGAACAAGTGTACAGCGACGAAGACAACCTGCTCTTACTGCGCGGAGGAGGGGTACATTACCACCAGTTGCCCCCGGCGGGAGAAGAAAGGCGCCACAACTGCACTCGACACAACACCACATTCAACAGCAAGCATGACACCGGTCACGTGGCCACTTCCACCATCTGCCCTCGTGTGAGAGCAATAAAAGCAAAAGTAACCAACCGCACTGATTACGGAACAGAAACTGATTTCCATTCTAATTTAGAAATTGGCTACATAAACTTCAACTAAACAAATCTGTCTAATCTATCCAGGTTCAACTAACTTCCAAATTAAATCATAAATTAACTTCAATAGCAACATTTAGAGCAGTGATAGCCGAGTGGTATAAGTTGACACCTCCCACGCAAGTGGTCGCAGGTTCGAACCCGAGGCGACACACCAATGACTTTTCGAAGTTATGTGTATATTAGAAATAATTATCACATGCTCCAACGGTGAAGGAAAACATCGTGAGGAAACCTTGCATGCCTAAAATTTGTTTAATACATTAATTGAAGGCATGCAAAGTCCCCAACCCGCACTTGGCCAGCGTGGTGGACTCAAGGCCTAACCCCTCCCTCATTACGGGAGGAGACCCTTGCCCAGCAGTGGGACATTAATGGGTAAATCAGCAACATTTAAATGTTGACGCCAGCCAATCGTATCCAATCGCGAGAGGCTGGTGTCAACAAAACCCAATTGCTCAATAAAAAAAAAAAAAAAAAAAAAAAAAAAAAACCTAACCTAACCTAACCTACCTGGAACCTGGAAAAAGGCTCATGTAATCATCCTTAGGAAACCCGGCAAGGAAGACTACACTCACCCAAAGTCCTACAGACCCATAGGCCTCCTAGCAGTTTTCAGCAAAATTGTCGAAAAAAAAAAAAAAAAACCCTATGGCACATCCAACCAATACTCAACAACAACCAGTATGGTTTCATGCCCGGGCGCGGGACAGAGGACGCCCTCTACAATCTAGTGGATCACATCAGAGAGGAAATCAAGCAAAAGAAGATAGTACTCCTAATCTCACTGGACATAGAAGGGGCGTTCGACAACGCGTGGTGGCCAGCACTTAAACACCAACTGGGAAGGAAGATGTGCCCCAACAACATATATAACATGATCGGCTCTTATCTACAAGACCGAAAAATCACAGTCAACTATGCTAGGGCAACCTACACAAAAGGCACCACCAAGGGATGTGTCCAAGGCTCCATCGGAGGACCCACATTCTGGAACATCATCCTGGACTCGCTACTCCACCAACTCACCAGCGAGGGTACCTACTGCCAAGCATTCGCTGACGACGTGGTCCTACTATTCTCAGACCACTCCTCAACCACCATCCAACATCAAGCCAACCAAACCCTGCAATCAGTAGTGGAATGGGGTCAACAAAACAAACTTCACTTCGCCGCGCACAAGACCAGCGCCATGGTTCTAACCAAGAAGCTCAAGTTTGACCCCCTCCAAATCTACATGTCAGGTAAGGCCATCAGCTTAGTGGAAGAGGTCAAAATTCTAGGTCTCATCATCAACCGCCCCCTAACCTTCACCACACATGTAGCCGCCACTTGTAAAAAAGCGGCGGGCATCTACAAACAACTAGCGTGTGCAGCAAAGGTAACCTGGGGCCTCAACAGCGAGATCATCAGGACCATCTACATCGCGGTCATAGAGCCGATCATCCTGTACGCCTCAAGCGTATGGGCTCCGGCAACTGAGCTCAACAAGGTACAAGATACCCTCAACTCCATCCAAAGAGGCTTTGCCCTCAAAATCTGCAAGGCCTACAGGACAGTGTCACTGACATCAGCCTTCGCCCTAACAGGTATCCTACCTATAGATCTTAGGATCCAAGAGGCAGCCAGCTTCTACAAAACCCAAAAGGGTCTTAGCCAAGACTACATACCACCGGGAAAGGAGCTGGAACATGGGACCGGCAATCTTCGCCCACTCCACCCATCCAAACTTCCACCAATTAAGTTTGAGCTCCTGGAGGACATGGAACCCCACACCATCACCACCCACCAAATCACCGGCCCTCAAATCTACACCGACGGCAGCAAAATTGAGGGAAAAACCGGAGCAGCCCTAACATGGTGGGAAAAAGGTAAAGAAACCCAAAACTCCATATTCAGTCTTGGCTGTTTCTGCACCGTGTTCCAGGCCGAACTATTCGCCCTTCACAAGGCAATAGAAATGGCAAATACCAGCAAGGAGCCAGTGGTGAACATCCTGAGCGACTCCAGATCATCACTGGAGCTGCTACAATCATCAACCACCACCAGCACCCTAGCTACCACCATCAAACAACACATAGCAGAGGCAACAGCCGAAGGGAGAGCAATCAGGCTCCTCTGGCTAAGGGCCCATGCTGGCACACCAGGTAACGAGAGAGCAGACGAGCTAGCAAAGCTAGGAGCTCTGTCCAAAAACCAACAAACACAACCAGTGGATTATGACAAAGTCCCACTGTCCTTCGCCAGGAGGAAAATCCGAGAGGAATCCGTCCGGAAATGGCAGGACAGATATAACTCTTCAACCACAGGAGCTACCACAAAAAGGTTTCTTCCAGAGGTCAACACAGCCTACCGGTTCAACAGGGAAACACCAATAACACCAATCCACGTCTGCCGTGCCAATCCAAAAGACTGTAAGTCGACTTACAGTGTTTTCGCTTAATAAAGCCTAATCAGTTTTTTGAAGTCTGTTTAGTAGTTATGATCGACTACACTTTCATTTCAACGGCTATTTTGCAAGATAAAGCAAACAAAAAAAGACTGTATTACATAAAAAATAAGATATAATCACAGAAAAATACTGTAACAAAGTATACAGTGTTTTGGCGAAATAGACTACACGCATTGTACTCATGCGTAGGTAAATACAGTGTTTTGCACTGCCCGCATGCAGTTCGCGCGTTTACCGTCCAACCAGCGAAAGCAGAATCGACAACAGTATTGCTATCTCGTACTTTCCTGTGCCGTTATTATTCCTCTTCCTTGTTCATCACGTTCTAGCGGTTCTAGTAGTTTTGGTTACATTAGTCGTGTTTCGCGCGCTGAGTGATATTGTTTGTTTTAATTTGTTAAACCATTATTAGTTTTTAATTCTAGTTATTTAGTGATTTGTGAGTGACAATGAGTACGAATCGGAGTGAAATGTTAGTCAGACTTTCGAAACAAAATATGAAACATTATAATAACACAGACTCAGTTACTGTTGCGTCCAGTGTGATAAGTGATTGTCAGGAAAAAGAAAATATAGACTGTAACAACATCAATTACGAAAGTAATTACTTTCAAGATGATTTAGAGTCAAGAAATTTTATAAGTCCTATTGTTCCACTCAGTGAGGATCAACTTGACGAATGCCTCTCCGAAGAATTGGGAGAAGGAGTTTATACCCAGCTAATACCAGCATTGATTTCAACACCTTCAAGTCTTATTTCAATAGGCAAAAAAAGACCTATCACCCCCACAGCCGCCCATGAACCTCTTGTCCCACTCAGTGAAACTCAGCCTCATGAACGCCCTTCAGAAGGATTGGGAGAAGAAGTTTATACCCAGCCTGCATTGAATTATGATACCAACAACCCATATTCAGATCCAACACCTTCGAGCTCTACCGCAAATTTTACTCACATTGGCAAAAAAAGACCTATTACACCTACAGCCGCCCATGAACCTACCGTTGAAAACAATAGTTCGCAAACAATAAAAAAACCTAAGCGAAATAGAAATCCAGGAGCTGTACTTGAGCAACAAAGACTAAAACACCCAATATTACCACCTTGTTCATGTAAAAAACAGTGCTTACAAAATATTCCTGAGATTGAAAGACAGTCTATACATACACAATTTTGGAACTTAGACCGGCAACGGCGTCGCGACTTTTTGTCGAGGAGTGTTAGTAAGTTACCTACCAAATGCACTAAAACAAAAGGTGAATCTCGAAGGCACAACACCTTAGTATGGTCGCTCAATGACATAAAAGTATGTAAAGTTTTTTTTCTAAGAACCTTGGGCTTCACAAACGATGAAGCTGTACAGTCAGTCTTGAAAAATAATTATTTGCAGTGCAATAAGAATCCCAAAGTGAGTGCCACACCTGATCTTCGAGGACGTCAATTTGAACCAGCTAACAAGTTTCCACAGGAGTATGAGGACCGCTTAAAGGAATTTATATTAAAATACAACCCAATTTCATCACATTACAATAGTAACCATGCACCTAATAGAAAATACTTGCCAGTAGGCATTAATTTCTCCACAATATATAAGCATTATAAGCAGTTTTGCCAAGAAAATAATTTATCTACTTGTGGTTGGACTCATTTTCATAATATGATCAAGAAATTAAATCTGTCAACTGCTGAATTATCGCAAGACATTTGCACTAAGTGTAAGAATCATAAAATAGCTCACGAAAACCTACCTCTTCCTTGCAATTGCGAAGATTGTATAATGATTGGACAGCACTTAGAAAACAAACGGAATTCCCGAAGAGATTTAAAATTAGCAGAAGAACGCAGTGATAACTCCGAAGGAAAGGAGGCTGTATTCACTGTTGATATGCAAAAAGCTATTTGCATGCCACTTTTAACAACCAAAGAATATTATTTTTCTAGAAAACTTATCCTCTTTAACGAGTCATTTGTGCCGCCAGGTAAAAATAAAAATGCTGTATGCATCCTATGGCATGAAGGTGAAAGCGGCAGAAAAGCACATAACATAGCTACCACATATATATATTTCATACGAAAATACTGCCGGGACCTACACAATTTAAACTTCTTTTTGGACAACTGCAACGCACAAAACAAAAATAAAATTCTTTTTTCTGCGTTAGTCAGAGTGGTAAACGATGACAAAACTAGTATTCAAAGCTTGAAATTAGAATATTTTGAACCAGGACACACATTTATGGCTGCGGATGCAGTACACGCTGCTATAACAAAGAAACTAAAAACAGCACGTGAAGTATATATGGGCGCGTTAGTGCCATCTGTCGGCAGTCATTGTGAACTACTCATTTTAATTGATTTTATATTGGTATTCCAATTGATAATATAATAATAAATATCGTATGTAAAATACATAAGACTGACATGTAATTGTTAATTATAAATATGAGAGTTAATTATCAAACTACGACAGTTAATAGATATTGTATTGAATATTGTAATGTTTTGGAGACGCTTGATATTACATTGTTAATATGAAGTTAAATAATCTTTAATAATTACAACTAGAATTATGACTAATTTATGTTACCATTCTAAATCATATTGCTAAATACTTATAGTATTTAGCAATACTTCATTTCCTTTATTCGCCGCCAGTGGCGCCATCTTGAACGGATGATGTAAGAATAAAGTTGGTTTTATATTGATTGAATTAATGTTATTTGTCTGATTTAAATAACTTTAAGCTATGTTAAATTCATAGAAATATTATAGTTGAATATTAAGCTATCTATTTTGAATTATATAACTGTTATTTAATTATTTGTCATATAAGAAGTTGTAATTGGTTTTGGCGGTGGCGTCCATCGACGGGAACCGATATGTCGTTCACTTCCACCTAGACCCGACACGAGAGAGAGTGCTGTCACGTAAAAGATAGATTAAAGTTATTAAAAGGAGTGGCCGTGAGTTTCTCGCTAGCTCTTCTCATAAGGCTCTACCCCTTTCCGAGCTAGTGGTAGATTCAGTAATAGTAAATTAATAAATGACTTGATTTGGACTGAAGATATTTCATTCGTATCACCATGGAACCTACGGAATCTCCGACAGCAGCGGTGGGATCACAGCCCATAACACCTCCGAACTTCTGGATCGAACGACCTTCACTGTAGATCAAGTGATGGGTCTCTTGAAACTCCATGAAAATTACTGCCGCCGCGAGCGCCGGGCTTGGGTCGACACTTGGTCGCTACACTCAATCACGTGGGACAAGACAGCTCGACCGGTAGCTGCAGTATGATGTCGAGGTGGTAAGCACTAAGTCATTTGTCCTGAGCATATTTGATTATTTTAAGGGAATTTCCCAGATTTGCTTCTCAAGCCAGTTTCAGTACTTAAAACTCTTCGGAAACGCTTTATCGTTAACGAGGATGATAAACCTAATGATTTAAAGATTGAGAATACACGTGTTACGGTACCTTCGAAGGACCAACACATGTGCTTCCTTTGCCATAAGCCGGGTCATTTTTCCCGGGACTGCAAGAATCAGACTCCATTTTGCCATCATCAATTAATAACACCTCAGCCCTTAGTTACACAAATGCTATTGAATATGATTACTGTCTTTGGTAGGGCCAGTCTAAGAACAATTGTTACCTCGGTCAGAGTGAGGAGTGTGTAGCCTCAAATAAAACTATCAACTATTCATCTAACAGCAATGTAATTCTAAATTGCAATAATTTACAACAATTGCTTTGAGCTTAAATGTGTGGTAAATGAGAATTATTATCACTTATTACCTAATTGTTACAGTTAGGCTTAGTTTGATATCTTCAATAATGTAACCATAAGTATAGACAAAATGTATAACAATCTCTAGTAATTATTTGTTATATGTATAAGCTTGACATCCACTTTTCATATAGACAATGACCTAGGAAATGGGAGAGTAGAGGAGACGGGAATTCTTGTATTAAATATAAATATGTAATAATGTATTAAATAGTGGTCAAGTTGTTGATAAAATTGTTGAAGTTTTCAGAGCATACTGAAGGTACCATTTAATCATTTTTAAGTTTAAATAACATATTTTCCGAGTTAGCTTTTCAGGTAACTACTTACTTACACAAAAAATTCAAAAATATTTGTTTGGTGGGAACCTATGATCCCTTACAAGGTGATATAGAAGTATGGTATCAATATCAAGCATTGCACTACCGATCCGATCCTATATTCACCAATAACATAACGCTAAAATGGTAAGCAAAATAAAGTTTTTATTCTGTAAATGATTTTTAAAGACATGCTCAACAAAATTATACTATATTGTAAATTCCTTTTAATTTTGTTCTATATCTATATATATTGTTAATTTATTTTAACTAAGATTTCACACTTAAGATGTTGTAAATATATTAAAAATATTTGTTTACCTTACTGCAAAATAATAATATGTGAGAATAATGTAATTGTATCCACTACCTGTAAATTACCATATTTTTGAGCAAATCTCTCAGATGGATTTGAATCTTATGAATTAAATTCAAATATTGTTTGAGGCAAGTATTCTCTCAACAATAATTGTTCATTTTATTATTTGAATATGATATTTAACCATTCCTATTATTGATATGTATTTGCATGCTGTAATGTCACGGTGAAATGTGTACTGCTCCTATAAATTGATTATAATATCTTTATTATTACCACATTTCTGGCAAGTAAGTGATTATGATTAATATATCAAACCAAATCAAATCCATAAATCTGGTTAAACTTATTGATTTCAAAAAGTTAGATATGGTTCCTGGTTTCCATGGTCCTGCTATAAGCAAAGACTATTGAAAATACTGTGCTAATTTTATAACTAAATGTGTTTCACCTTAGGTGACAAATGGAATATTGTTTTAGTTCTTAATGATATTTGAGTTCTAGATCAGGTCATATTGCAGGTATTAATTATTCTGAAATTTGACAAGATCAACATGTTCCGTTATTTTTAGTCAACATAAGTTCTTTCTTCAAAACTAGTACTGCATATTTCAGAATTAATATGGGACAAGAAGTGCATCCTGGAATATTTTAGGCTAAGACTAGTTCTTCAGCAGGTTCCTATGAATATAGAAATGTGAGCTCATTTAATAGTTTAGCGGGCTATTTCAGATAGTTTCAACCAAACTTCTGTACAAGCATAGCTCCTTAGTATAATTTAACTGTGACTTAGATTACTTTCAAATAGATTGATCAAGATGAACCTGTATGACTGAAATTAAAATGTATATTCGGCTATAACTATATTTTGTAATAAATAAATCAAACTTTTTAATTTGAACTGTAATATCACTTGCTAGGCCTGACCATAACTGATTGAAACTTGCATATGAGTTGAGAGATTACCCATCTGCTATTAAAAATATTAAATGACAACAATTGAATGTGAAATAATATTGAGGAAGTCACAAGGAATACTGCTTAGAATAAATTATGGATGGACGAGCGGTCCTTTAATAATAAAACATGTTTTGATAAATCTAGTGCTACAATTTATAAATTTAAACTTGCACATTGTGTGATGATTCGATGCCTACACAACTCAACTAGGCTCTTAACTTGAAGGGTCTATGGAGATTTTAGAAGTGTTGCCTAATGTTAGATGCCTACCAGTGTAAACATTAGTGGCTGCTTAGTAAAATTGCAAATCACAATGCTTCACCTGCACCTTAACTCAGTCAGACACTTTTAATGATTCTGACAATTCAGGCAATGACCGTATGGGCAGAATCAAAAGAGAGCTATAAGAGCCATGTGTGACTAATGCAAACAGATTTGGATTCATGTAGAGACTATTTCATTAAACTTGAAATATTAACAGTAGTTGATATTAAGAGTAGTTTTGCTGACTACTAATGATTTCAGCAAATTATAACTTCTTTAACATTATTCTTGAAGTTATATTCTCATTCTTATTTCTTTAAATTTGTATTGTTATAATATTTTGTGACATTATTAATGTTATAATGTTAATCCTATTGATATTCAATTGTGCGTGTGGATGTATTATGAAATGTTACAAACATTTCATAATGTTCAAATAGTGTTGATTAATGCTTACTAAAATGTTTCTGTGACTCACTGACGTTAACTGTATTTTATATACACAAATGTATGTTTTATTATGAAAAAGAAATTATTGTAACTTTGATTTTGAACTTAATTCTGAGTTACAAATTTGACAATGTGATCCATGACAACTTACTATGTTGATTGCCATTTAATCATTTCTTTGATTCTTATATGATGGTGTGATTTATATTATTTGATTTCACAAGATTATGCATTGGTTCATGATTTTTTGAGTTGATTATGTTGTTGACTCATGATGCGATGCATGTGTGTATCTTTATTTTATGTTTTTTTTATTCCTATCCAAACCATCCCTCCTTAAACGCTGGCTGGCCACCATGCGTATCCTTATTCCTGGTCTTGGTGGCTATATCCTGAGGGAACAGGTGATGCCTTTGGGTTTGGCTAGATCCCCATGTGGGTGATGCCTTGTGTTGGCTAGATCCCTGAATGGGTGATGCCTTGTGTTGGCTAGATCCCTGAATGGGTGATGCCTTGTGTTGGCTAGATCCCCTCGTGGGTGATGCCTTGTGTTGGCTAGATCCCCATGTGGGTGATGCCTTGTGTTCCTATCCAAACCATCCGTCCTTAAACGCTTATTCCTGGTCTTGGTGGCTATATCCTGAGGGAACAGGTGATGCCTTTGGGTTTGGCAAGATCCCGTAGTGGGTGCTGCCTTATGTGTTGGCAAGAGCCCGAAGTGGGTGCTGCCTTATGTGTTGGCAAGAGCCCGAAGTGGGTGCTGCCTTATGTGTTGGCAAGAGCCCGAAGTGGGTGCTGCCTTATGTGTTGGCAAGAGCCCGAAGTGGGTGCTGCCTTATGTGTTGGCAAGAGCCCGAAGTGGGTGCTGCCTTATGTGTTGGCAAGAGCCCGAAGTGGGTGCTGCCTTATGTGTTGGCAAGAGCCCGAAGTGGGTGCTGCCTTATGTGTTGGCAAGAGCCCGAAGTGGGTGCTGCCTTATGTGTTGGCAAGAGCCCGAAGTGGGTGCTGCCTTATGTGTTGGCAAGAGCCCGAAGTGGGTGCTGCCTTATGTGTTGGCAAGAGCCCGAAGTGGGTGCTGCCTTATGTTTTGGCAAGATCCCGTAGTGGGTGCTGCCTAATCAATTAAATGTCTTAGAGTTCTTGTATATGGTTCATGCTTGAATGTAATTACATAATAACAATAGACAGCGCAAGGGACGCGCTGGAGTCAGTCTGGCCGTATGGGCGCGTTAGTGCCATCTGTCGGCAGTCATTGTGAACTACTCATTTTAATTGATTTTATATTGGTATTCCAATTGATAATATAATAATAAATATCGTATGTAAAATACATAAGACTGACATGTAATTGTTAATTATAAATATGAGAGTTAATTATCAAACTACGACAGTTAATAGATATTGTATTGAATATTGTAATGTTTTGGAGACGCTTGATATTACATTGTTAATATGAAGTTAAATAATCTTTAATAATTACAACTAGAATTATGACTAATTTATGTTACCATTCTAAATCATATTGCTAAATACTTATAGTATTTAGCAATACTTCATTTCCTTTATTCGCCGCCAGTGGCGCCATCTTGAACGGATGATGTAAGAATAAAGTTGGTTTTATATTGATTGAATTAATGTTATTTGTCTGATTTAAATAACTTTAAGCTATGTTAAATTCATAGAAATATTATAGTTGAATATTAAGCTATCTATTTTGAATTATATAACTGTTATTTAATTATTTGTCATATAAGAAGTTGTAATTGGTTTTGGCGGTGGCGTCCATCGACGGGAACCGATATGTCGTTCACTTCCACCTAGACCCGACACGAGAGAGAGTGCTGTCACGTAAAAGATAGATTAAAGTTATTAAAAGGAGTGGCCGTGAGTTTCTCGCTAGCTCTTCTCATAAGGCTCTACCCCTTTCCGAGCTAGTGGTAGATTCAGTAATAGTAAATTAATAAATGACTTGATTTGGACTGAAGATATTTCATTCGTATCACCATGGAACCTACGGAATCTCCGACATATACGATCTGGAAGATTTCGTGACCAAAATTAAACAGTCTAGAAAAAACATGGATGTTGACGTACTCAAACACAACGACATGTTGATTTTTAAAAATGACAGTAAAACAGTTTTCCCTAAAGACTGGAATATTCAAAATTTGAAGGTTGTTGAGTTTCGAAGAGGCAAGCTTTCTCTTTTTGCTAAAAATGATTACAATGGTGAGTTTAAAGAAATACATTTTTTAAAGAAAAAGGTTGAAGGAGATTTAAGGAAGATGATCGACAATGGAGAAGACCTTATAAATATGATAGAAACTGAAAATAAACCCAGAGGTATAAGTGAAGTTAAAAAAAAAGATTTGCTAATGCTTTCAAAGTCCATGCCTGCATCGCGGCGAAGTTTTTATGAAGCCCTTGAGGAATCCGATGCACCTGACCTTGATACAAATATTGATTCTGATTTATAACAGGATAAAATCATATCGATCTTTTTCACTTCACAATGAAAGAAGTTAATGTTTGGTTACCTTTTAATATATAATTTGTTAATCTAATTATGCTACCATTATGTCTTTAGAATCACACACACACACACTTACTTACTCTCAAATACATACATACACACACTTACTTACTCTCAAATACACACACAAACACATACACGCACACAAACACACTATCTCTCTCTCACACACACTCACACATACACACTCTCACGCACACATACGCTCTCTCTCTCTCACACACACACACACACACACGCACTATCACACACACACACACACACACACACACACACGCACTATCACACACACACACACGCACACACACACACACACACACACACACTATCACACACACACACACACACGCACGCACTATCACACACACACGCACACATTCACTCACACACACACACACACACAGACACATTTGATTGTGTTTTTTTAATAAGCGTTTGATCTCATACAAACCCAAAAATATTGTTAAGTTTCTTTGTTGATTATACATATTTACGAGTACCTATGTGTAAAATTATTAAAATTATTTTACCATCATGTAATTGATTTTATTTACAACCCACAAATCTAGCGTATAAAACAATAGGATTTTAGGCTTTCTGTGAGAGTTGAGTGCCATATGCATTAAAACTTCATTCAAACAATCTCTTCAGCTTTGTATTAGTTGGATTAGATAATAGATAAAGACGGATACTTATTACTTCATCTAACTTATTGCAATTGCATTAACGAGTGTCACAGAAATCATGCTAAACTGAAAATTACTTGACAATTATTCATTCGATCTGTCATCTTAATAAACTGTATGCTTGTATACAGTGTTTTGGCATAATGACTCGAGAGTTTTAGACAAGGATTAAACACTGTATCCGGTTTGACAGTGTTTTGCCTTGTTTGAAGTACAATAAAAAAATTATAATTGTCTTGTCAATACAAGTTAATGGTAATAACTTCTCTCTGTAATAAAATAATTAAAAAAAAACTATTTGGCTACATACTAGATATGTACACTTAACTATTATATGCATAAAATTATATAATATGCACCAATTACCTCTGATATAGGCAAATATTAATAAAAAACTTGTTTTGTAAGTTATCTCAAAACCGGTTTTTGTAGGTTACAGTTTTTTGGCTTGGCAGGGCAGACGTGCAAGCCCTCACAGGCCACGGCGGCATAGCGGAGTACCTACATCGGTTCAAACTAAAATCAAGCCCAGACTGCGAATGCGAAGAGGGAGCAATAGAGACAGTATGGCACATCATACTAGAATGTCCACGCTTCCTAGCACATCGCACTGAGCTCGAGATCAAACTCAGCATCAAACTAACATCCACAAACCTCCCATCACTTCTTCACCAGAAGGAAACAGGAAGACCCTTTTTGGACTACATTGAGAAGATCTTCAAGGTAGCCCACAGAAGAAACAGTAGTGAGGAAGGAGGCGCATCGCCGCACCCCACACTCAACTCTCAACCACCACCACTACAGGTCATGGAGTTACCATCAACCTCCAACCTACAAACTAACAAAACAACCTCCATCAACAAACTACTGAGAGAGGGACAACCGGGAGCCCCCGGCCTGAAAACCAGGAACGTGGTACTCTTTATGAACACCAACTATGAGCGTCTGGGGATAGGCTTCTGCTACTCCTCAGGCCCCAACAGAGTCGCCATATCACCTGGGGTAGCCCTACAATTAAAAGGCAGCACCACCAAAACTACCATCAAAGGGAAAAGGTTCGACGCACTAGGAGAACTGGAAGTCGCGGGCCTACACACAAGAGTAGCCCGCACCAACAACAAAACCATCCTGCTATTCGACAGAATAGCAGACATCACCCAGTTCACCCAAGCGTGTCAGCTGCTATTAACAATAGCTCAAACAGTGACACCACCACCAACACACCGCGCATCATCAGCGTGGACTCAATGGTCATTGGCTTTGACAGAGGACAGGCAGCGGAGTACCTTGGCTGTGTAGAAGCCTCCAAATACCACGAGGTCGTGGTCTACGAAGGTAGGGGACAAAACCTTAGCTTTCTCAAGACCAACACACAGCAATCTGCACCAACACCTCCATCACAACTTCTTCAACAACCAACAGCTTCATCTCCAGCGCTCAGCGGCTCGGAGATACTTCAGCAGAAGCTGGAAATGAGCTCAGCAGCATCAAAACCCACCATCAAAATAACTCCCATACCAACTTACCTTAAATTCCTCCCAATAACACTAGGAGCAGCCCTTTATAGAGCACCACAGACCCTCCGTCAAAAACTACTCCCAAAAAGACCATCCATCTCGTCTTACTATAACACCAATCAAAGCCCTCATCATCCCATTCCATAACCAATTAACCAACCAATAGCCCCCACCAACATCAGGACCAGGGCACAAATGGGACAAATCCAGGCGCCAAGACTCATTAAGGTCGTCAACAAAGTGAACCACATGGTCAACTCCTTCATCGAGTACGTGGCCATCCTTCAAGCCACAAAAACCCTCAAAACAGCAGCTTGCAGAAAAATACTGGAACTACCCCAGTACAAAAGCGAGCAGCTGGTGAAGGACATGCTCGAGGAACATGAGGCCACCATCTACAACAATGACACCCATCAAGTCATACAAGGAGTCCATATGACCCAACACGTGGCAGCATACAACGCCACAGCGGGCATAGTCTTCTTAGACGAAATTGAGTCTAGGCAAGGCACAACAACCTACCAAACCCCACCCGAGGACCCCATCGTGATGACAACTAAAGACACAAAGATCTGGCTCGAGGATAGGATCCTGGAGAAAGCCAGCTCTTTAACACAAGAGGATCCCTACAACAACTGGGAACTACCAACCATCACCTGGGTCAACGGAGTTCCAGGGTGCGGTAAAACCACCTGGATCATTAACAACTTCAACCATCAAACAGACATCATCACCACCACAACAACAGAGTCAAAAAATGAGTTGAGGGAGAGGATCAGTCAACGGCAAGGAGCAGAGGCAGCGGAGAGGATTCGCACAATGGCCTCCATTCTCGCGAATGGAGTAAAGGACCAGGACCGGAGCAGTTGCAGCCGCATCATAGTTGATGAGGCTCTAATGAACCACTTCGGCTCCATCATCATGGTCGTGCGCCAACTCAAAGCCACCCAACTACTACTCATCGGGGACATCAACAAACTTCTCTACATCGACCGTGACAACCTCTTCAAACTATATTACTACAGACCATATCACTTAACACCAATCACAAAGGAGCTGCTGTGCACACACAGGTGTCCTGTAGACGTGTCATATGCCATGCAGGAAATCTACACAGGTGTGTACTCCTCAAGTAAGGTCATAAAGTCCTTACACATCTCCAGCTTCAGAGGAGCTGAGATCCCCAAAGACCAACCAATTACTCTCTACCTAACAAACACTCAGGTAGAGAAGGAAACCCTAAAACACCCTCAAACCCAAAAGTGCGAGCCGGTCCACCACCAAAGACACGGCGATTGTGGCCAGCCGCGCCGCCTCCTCATAAGACCCGCCCCGGGCAGCGACGAAGGTGTCGTCCGCATAGCCTATAACCTCCGCTCCGGGAGGTACCGGCCCCCGAAGGAGCCAATCATATCCGATGTTCCACAGGGTCGGACCCAAAACCGACCCCTGTGGAACTCCGCATGTCATTCGGCGCGCATACTTCCGTCCGTCTCGGCCCTCCCAAACTATCTCCCTGTCCCGGAGGTATGCCCCCAACAGCTTCCGGAGGTAGGGGGGCACCCCATGGTACCGGAGTGCCTCCATGATGGTCTCAAACGGAATGCTGTTGAAGGCGTTTGCGACATCCAAAGATACCCCCAGGACGACATCTCCAGCCGCAACCGCTCCTTTGCTGGACTCCTTCAGGGCTGTTAAGGCGTCTAAGGTTGACCGCCCTGCCCTAAATCCGTACTGGGCCTCCGAAAGCTGAGGCCCAACCGTCTCCAAGTGCTGGACGAGACGAGATGCGATGATCTTCACCAGTAACTTGCCCGTCTCGTCCAGCAAAACAATTGGCCTATACGCTGAGGGGGAGTCAGGTGGTCGATCTCCCCCTTTCGGGAGCAGGCACAAGCGTCCGACTTTCCACTGTTTCGGGAACTCTCCTCTGCTGATGCATGCGTTGAAGAGTCCCCGAAGCTGCTGTCCTAAGTGTTTGAGGGCGAGTGCCAACACTCTTCCTGGAACACCGTCAGGCCCCGGAGCCGTTTTCCTGCCACGAAGGCGGTCCAGGGCCAGCTCCATCTCTCCTTCTGAAACTGAGGGGGGAGCCTCTTCCTCTGCGGGCTCCGGAGTAGGAGGAGCCATCACCGGGGGCGTGTGTCCCGGTGAATCGGGGAACAGTTCGCCCACCACCCTGGTCGGGGGGGAACCTTTTTTTTTTTTTTTACGTGGTTAATGCATGAAATTGCATCCCCAGCGCCCGGGGGAGCGCTGGGGTATGTGGGGCTCTCCGAACCAGAAGGGCAAGGCCTACCCACTAAACCACCAAGGTGTTGCCTCCTCCTCGCCGCATAGTGCCGAGGCCACGGGAACGCCTTTAGGCACACATCCGCGACCCCGACGCGGCCGTCCACAATGTGGACTCCTCCACAGTGTGGGACGACACCCCAACACACGGGTGCCGTCCCCCCACTATGCCCCCTTGTGCAATGGCCGGAAAACTTCCCCGAGATCGCCAGCCAGGGGGCCTTCGGAAGCCGGGACAGGCCACGCGCAGATGCGCAGCATGTCCCGGCCGCCGGCGGCGGAAAGGTGTGTAGGCCGCCGCAACCTTCCCTCCGACCAACGAGCCCGAGAGCGAGATCCCAACGCTCCCGGGCCCTACGGTCCCACCACCAGCCGCCATGTATCAGTACATTTCTCTATCGTGGACAATACTACAGACAGATCGTCGACAGATCGACGGAGTGGCCATGGGTAGCCCAGTGGCACCGGTTATGGCCAACATCTGGATGGAACATTTTGAGCAATCCATAGATATGCAGGCATCAAATGTGAAGCTATGGAAAAGATATGTCGACGATGTGTATTGTATCATGAGAGGAGATAAACAGGACGTAGAACGGCTGTTGAACACCCTGAACTCCATTCATACTAACATCAACTTCACATATGAAATGGAGACAGACAGATCGTTGGCCTTTCTCGATGTCGAAGTAAAGGTGAGAACAGATGGTACCTTGGGCCACACTGTTTACCGAAAACCGACACACACCGATAGGTATCTCCACGCGAATTCGCATCATCATCCGCGACACCTGCAATCCGTGGTGGCTTCGCTGACAACTAGAGCATACGACCTTTGTGACCCTGAACACCTAGACGGTGAACTCTCACACGTTCAGGAGGTACTTAAGCGAAACGGATACAGGAGAACCGAACGACGTCTGAAGAGGCAAGAATGTCAGACTGGTGTTAGCAGAGTACCAGCTTTTATGCCCTACATAAAAGGAGTAACGGATAAAGTTGGAACAGTACTGAAGAAATACTCCATAAAGACTGTATATAGTCCGTTCTTCAAAGTAGCTAACCATTTGCGCACGCCAAAGGATGTAATTCCTCTTCAGACACCTGGCGTTTACAAGGTGGATTGTAGCTGCGGTAGTTCATACATCGGACAGACCAAAAGAACAATAGCTGAAAGGGTCAAGGAACATATCGCAGCTGTCAAGAACCGGCAAGTCAACAAATCCGCGATAACTGAGCACTTGTTGGAAGCAGGAACCAATCACTGGATCGAGCTACATCAACCCCGGGTCCTCTCCACAGATCGTCACTATTACTCCAGGATAGTACGAGAAGCGGTTGAAATCAAAAAAACATACCAATTTCAACCGTGAAGAGGGATACCGTTTATCATCTACGTGGAATCCTGTCATCAGCAAGTGCAGCCGCCGCCGGCATGACGTAACGCGCCAGTGTAAAGACGTCGTTAGTGTTGTGTGTCGAAGTACCGACAATTCCGAACAATGTACACTAAGTGAAAACCAAGTGAGGGTAGGCGTCGAAACTCGCGCCGCAAGAAGACGACGCTTAGCAGCCACATCAGTCAGCTCGTGACCACGGTCGTTGTAATGCGATCGAAACGGCGGGCAGCAAATAAGGTATCCTAACCTTTAAATTTTCAATCGCGTATAAGACCCGTTGCATTATAATATTATGTGCACTAGTCGCGAGAGTTTAAAAACATTTGTTCCATTTGTTCTTGCAAAATTCTATTCGATATTTACACGCTCATTCATACTTCATACAAGCGCGGTGCGACTCGAAAAGTAGATGGCCGTAGTGACGCGTGACGCCGCGACCGCGCGTGGATGTTACATACATAGATGGGATGCGACAAAATGGATGCTAAGTAATTCTCCGGGGATTATGAATTATGACAAGTTAGTTTCTCTGATAAGAATATTAATGGATATTGATTGTTATCATTGTTATGTACCTACATTTTTTATGGTTTAATTAAATAAACGTTTCGTGTTTATTTTATTTACTTTAAGCTGATTTTATGTTATAAATATCAAAGTATTTTAAACTTACATCAATAATGCTTGTAATGTTATTTGGTATTTGAATAAAACTACAATGCAACCAGTAACAACTGTGACAAGTAAAAATAGTAATGCCACATCAATATTTTATTGAATCTAATCTCTCGCTGGGATCCTAACTCGTCGCTCGTCACCAAATCGGCGGCGCGCGGGCGGACGGCGCGGAGGGAGCGGGTGGCGCGGGCGAGGGGCGGCGCGAGTGAGCGGAGATGCGCCGGCGGCTCTCTTTGATTGATAGTTCGAACAATTCGCTCGCGGAAGACGGAAGCTCTTCACCGGTGTCGTTCATTATGTCCTATTCGTCGTGTCGTGTGTGAACTGCTGTTTATTATTACTTGTTATTGTTCCGGTTTTGAGTTGTTAGTGTTTTTATTGTTATTATTTTTGTTGTTATTGTTTTCGAAGTGCAGTTGTGTTCGTAAATAGGAAGAAATGTTGATGTGTTATGTATGGTGAAGCACGTGGAAGTGCACGGCGTGCTCTGCACCTGTACGTCCGGATCCAAAGGTACTCAAACTCTCGCCATACACCAGGTATTTGCGTGTTGATAGACATTGATAACAATTTGTTTTAGCACTTTCTTATTATTGGTTACATTTTGCTACTATTGTTTCATTTCACGTAAGCCAAGTAGGTACCTACCTACTTACAATTTTACTATGAGCTATTGTAACATACGGGCCTACTTACGATACCATAAACGATACATAAGATTGTTATCTAATGATAGCGTTGCATACTAGTGAGCGCATAGACGTGGTGGTACGCGTACGTACCTACGACGCGTCGCGACATGCCGTCGCTCAGCGCGCCGCCGCCGCCAGAAATCTCGTAGGCATGCGCGGAGATACATCGCGTTGTTCACTATACATTGAACGCTCAAAAATGACTAACTCGGGAACCAATCATTTCCGAGAAATATCGTTGGAGTAAATTTCGCGCATACAGTGTCACAAACTTACCAGTAAAGTTTTCGGTTAGCTGTCATTTACACCCTGTATAATAGTGGAATATATACATAAATATGTATATAAAAGATACATAAATAATATTAAAAATACATACCAAATATATATATACATTAAATAAATAATTAATTGTGTAGCGATAGGTAGTGTTCCTTGACAAGTTTTTTAAAGATGGGCAGGGATTGAGCGCGTCGTATTGATACTGGTAGTGCATTCCACAATCGCACAGCTTCTACAGAAAATGATTTATCGAGAAATCTTGTGGAAGGCATCTTCAAACTTATCAAAAAAATCAAAAAAAAAATCAAATCATTTATTCATTTAGGTCAAGTGCTGACACTTATGATAGTCAATGATACAGAGAGTGAATTTACCGCCAGTTCGGAAGGTAGGGCCAATGAGAAGAGCTGGCAAGAAACTCCTGGCCACTCTTTTTAATCGCCAAATGATTTTAACAATATTTATGCTGGTATAAAACATTGATGATGTAAGTAGCTGCTACCTACCAACACTACTGAACACACTTTGGTCATAACATTAAATTAAATCAATATATTAAGGTGCTAAAAAAACAAGATATAAATAGTATTGGAAGCATGATGGGAGCATCTACCCACATAGTAATATAAGTAATGAAATCATAAGAGGCATTTCAAGAGCATACTGTGGCAAAGGAAGTACAGTTATTGAAACGTAGTTACTTTAAAATTATGGCAGTCACCACACCCAGGACGACCAGTCACCCCAAGCAGCACCCGTTCACGAGTATGACGCGTGGACCAGCCATCACCCCCTTCGCACATATTAGAGGGAAGGGGGTGACCCGGCACACGACGCCGCCGCAAGCAATGACATTTTAGTGAGCATGACGAACCTTAGCATGGGAGCCCACCATTTCAATGAAAAAAAAAGATAATGAATACCACTGAGACTCGTGCAATACCTCTCTGTTACAGAGTTGAAATGACTGATTAATGTTTATACAATGCAAAGATGTATGTATAAATATATAGATATTTAATCTTGATTTGTGTAGAACGCGTAACTAACTAATCCCATGTTTTCTTTTCCATTAAGTAATCGTCAACCTTATAATAACCCCTTTTAATAAGATGATCTTTAACAACTGCTTTGAATTTTTGTTGGGGAAGATCCATAACACTGCTAGGGAGTTATACATATTGTTATACAACCGAACACCAAGACCTGCAAATGAGTTGTGTACTTTTTGCAATCTATTGCAGGGACCTACCAATTTGTGCTTATTTCTGGTATTAATGTTATGCATGTCACTATTCTTAGCAAACGAATTGATGTTTTGTTTGATGAACATCAAATTCGCAAAAATATACTGTGATGCCACCGTCAGTATACCTATTTTCCCAAATACCTCCCGCAGAGAGTCCCGCGCTCCTAAGCCGTAAATAGCGCGAATTGCTCTTTTTTGAATTACGAAAATTGTGTCTATATCAGCCCAAAGTAGAATACCGTAGGACAAAACGCTGTGAAAATACCCAAAGTAAACCAGTCTTGCCGCATCTACACCAGCAAACTGTCTTACCTTTCTTATTGCATAGGCTGCGGAGCTGAGCCTGCCCGCGAGCTTTGTTATTTGGGTGCCCCATTGAAGCTTATTATCTAAATCTACACCTAGGAAGGTTGCGGAATTGACCATGTCTAATACCTCACCATTTAGAACTACGTTCGTACCTAGATTCCTAGCGTTGGGCATGGTAAATCTAATGCATTTAGTTTTCTTTGAATTTAACAACAAATTGTTGGCTGTAAACCAATTGAGAACCTGTGTAAGAGCACCATTTACATCGTCAAAATCAGTTTTCTTACGATCTACTTTAAATATAAGCGACGTATCATCAGCAAATAGTACGATATCACACAGATCCTGTACCTGATGTGGCAAATCATTAATATAAATCAGAAAAAGGAACGGACCAAGGATGGAGCCCTGTGGTACCCCGAGACTAACCGCAGATCCAGTGGATCTTGACCCATTTATGTCTGTATAATGCACTCTCTCGGACAAGTAGGATGCAAGTAAGTCAAGTGCCACATCCCCAATTCCGTAGTACTTAAGTTTATATAAAAGAGTATTGTGGTCAACACAATCGAATGCTTTGGAGAGATCGCAAAATACCCCAATAGCATCCTGCGACATCTCCCAAGCATCGAAAATATGTCTAATAAGTGTGACCCCTGCATCGATGGTAGATCGACCCTTTGTAAAGCCAAACTGTTTGCTGTGGAGTAAATTATACAAACTGAAATGGCTTTCTAGTTGCTCTAATATAGCCCTTTCAAATATTTTGCTAATAGCAGGCAAGATGGATATTGGCCTAAAGTTACTGGGCTCAGTTTTACATCCGTTTTTAAACAGAGGAATTATCTTACTGTGCTTCATTAAATTAGGAAACACACCTACATCTACACATCGATTAAAAGTTGCAGCTAAATGAGGTGCTATTTCAGCGATAATACTCTCAAGTAACTTTGAGGAGCTCGTGGCTTAGTTTACAACAGCCGCACGGATCGATCTCTGAGGTTAAGCTACGCTTGCCGAGGTTGTTCCGTGGATGGGTGACCATCTCAGACATATCGAGTTCCTCCGTGTTTCGGAAGGCACGTTAAATTGTGGGTCCCGGCTGTCATTTTCGAAGATCTTTGACAGTCGTTAACAGTAGTCAGAAGCTTGAAAGTCTGACAACCAGTCTTACCGAAGGGTATCGTGTTAATACCCAAGTAACTGGGTTGTGGAGGTCCGATAGGCAGTCGCTCCATGTAAAACACTGGTATCCAGCTGCATCCGGTGAGACTGGAAGCCGACTCCAACATAGTTTGGAACAAAGGCTAAGCGAATATATATATACTCTCAAGTAACTTTACAGAAATACCCCACAAGTCCGCAGTATTTTTGGAATTAAGCGACTTGAATACTCTGATTACGTCAGAGGGGTTTATATACTTAAAATAAAATGAGACATTGCACTGACTCACATTGCTCCTAAGTAATGATCCTGCTTTAGCGGTAGAGGAATTTAAGGAACTAGTCGTAATGACTGGTATGTCAGAAAAATAATTATAAAATGTTTGAGCTACGCCTAGGCTATCTGTAATAACCCGATTGTTAACATTTAACTCGAAGTCGTGATCGGGTGGTGTTGATCGTCCTGTTTCATTATTGATAATATTCCAAGTTGTTTTTATTGTGTTGTTGGAATTTTTAATCTTGTTGCTTAAATACAAAGACTTAGCAGCGGCACAAGATTTTTTAAAGATTTTTGAATAATTCCTAACATATTCAAGAAAACCTGGATTGAAATTGTATTGTTTCATGGCATACAGCTCATACATCCTAGCTCTACTTTTGTAAATTCCTACAGTCGCCCAATCGCAAAATTTCAGTTTTGTATTTTCCTTAGCGATCGTTTTTTCTTTAAAAATCGTATTAAACTGAGATTCAATAACGCTAAACAAAGATTTATAGAGATCATCTGGGTCATTCTGAGTAATATCAATGTTGGAAATCTTGGCGGCTACCTCATGATTAAACAATGTCAAGCGGTTGTGTGTAATAGGTCTAAAAGTTATCGTGTTAGATTTGATAACGTTCTTCCTAGAGAAGACGGCGTTCAGCCCACAGTGGTCTGACGTTAAATCGTTAACTATGACCCTGTCTAGACAAACGCAGTTGCTAAACATATTATCCAAGCATGTGGCCGAATGTTCGGTAATTCTAGTTGGATTATTAAAAAGATGTGTAAGATCAAATGATTTGAAAAGAGTAATCAGTCTGGTGGTAGTGATGGACTGCTCCAATATGTTAACATTAAAATCACCACAGACAACCACATACTTGTTACTAACACTCAAACGCTTTAATATATCTTCCACTATAGTTTCAAACAAACTGAAGTCACTCATTGGTGGACGGTATATGCATACTATAACGTGCTGCTCGAGTTCTACACAAGATACTTCGGCAGTGCGTTCTACTGACAAGCTAACTATATCCTTACGTTCTTTGCATTTTATGTCGTTGCTAACTAAGATCATTGACCCTCCATGTATTGCCTTCTTCCTACTGAATGCACTTGTCATAGAATAATATTGATTATTAAATAGCAATTGGTGCGACAACAACCAATGTTCGGTGACACAAAATACGTGTGTGTCATGTTTTTTCAAAAATAATTCTATCTCTAATTCTTTGCCGGATAAACCTTGTATATTTTGGTGTACTACGTTCAGAAAACCTGCCTGTTTATCCGTTGTCTTGTTTAAGCGTTTAAATCATTGTTATTCTTTGTTACATTATGCGTAACAGTGTCCTTACAAACTAAATTATCAATAATATTAATCACAGTATTGTTAGTAAAGCGACTAGACAATACTGTTTCGTCCTTAAACCTAGGTTGTGTTATATTGCCTATAACTAAGTTAATATTATATGCTAACAAACTAGCAATTATATGTCGATTTTTACAAGAAAGAAACATTCTTTCTTTAGTTAAATAAAAATTACTAATCAATTTATTAGTATCAAAAAATAATAGTCTATCACTATGATGACTTGTTATCAAATGTAAGATAGCATTCAACTTGTGAATTTGTCGGTTCTCATTCTCAGATAGTGAGTCAGAGTAGGGGAATGCACATATTATTATTTTTCCTGAATTAATTTCTAATAAGCTACTAATACTATGTATAATGTCCGCTTTTCTTAAACCTAAACTATTGCCAATCATTAGAATGATTGGAGTGTCTTCATCTAAATTCATACTTTGGATTTTTTCCACTATTCTGCCTAACTTAAGGTTTTGGTAGCAGTGGTTGGTCACTTTATAGTTAATATTGTTATTTAAAAGTGATCCAAAACCAATACCTATCCTATCTGAGAACATTAATGCTCTGTTAGACTTAAAACTATTCTGGTTTGACCTAAAACTCAACGTATGTTTTAATGTTGCACCACTAGTCATATGTTGGGACTGCTTAGTACAGGGCTGTGACTCTAAATCACTAGTAAGTGAAGTGGCCTGAGAACATTGTGAACAGCGAGAACTATTATACAATGACAAGACACGTTCTAAGTTTTCCTTGCCAACCTTTGCAATCTCATCATATTTGAGTATATAGTCTCTAGTCTCCTGTTAAGTCTTTTGATGATCGCAGGAGTCTAGAATGTGTGTCATGCAAGAAATCGAAACGTTCTTTAAGATTAGGGGGTGCTAAGGGATTAAACAATACATTGTACAGAAGAGAGAGAATGTGAGCATTCCGGCGTGAACGTAGGGGTAACCACTTGAGCTTATGTCTGTATTCAGATATAAATATGATCATATTTGCGTAAACCAAATATTAATCTAATAAAGAAGTTTTGAAGTCGCTCAAGTTTATTCAGTTGGTCCTCGGTAAGATCAAGATAGCTGACATCGGCATAATCAAGAACGGGAAAAAGAAAAGATTGTACTAACGCAATTTTTGTCGTGATAGGAAGAAGATTACGTAGTCTGCGCAAAGACCCCGCCGAAGCAAAGATTTTGCGACGTACTTGCTGGATCTGGGGAACCCATGACATATTTTTATCAATAAAGATACCCAAATTCTTGACTACGTCACTAAATGGGATATCAGTACCGTCACAAGACACCAGGGGTATCAGAGACCATTCAATTTTTGAGACCATTCTCGAACTGCCAACAACAGTCACCTGGGTCTTATCCGGGTTGACCTTTAGCCCATACGACCTACTCCAGTCGCAAATTCGCAATGTCAGTGTTTACTGTTTGGACAGCCTCCGTCAACCTATCTATCTTATCTTATCTTAGGGGTGGGGGTGCCAGTTAATGCCTGGCTGACACTTCGACCATTCCTGATCCTTTGTGTCACCCCCTCCTTTGCTACTCTAAACGTTGGGGGGCAGGGCAAAACTTATCAGTTTTGCTATGCACCCCACCGGAAGCAGCCTGTAGTCTTCTGGTTTAGGGTAACCGCATCCTAGAAGATCCATTCTTTTCCATCCGAAAGCATCACACTCGCACAGTATGTGTTTCATGGTTTCTGCTTCTTCATTGCAGTGCCTGCATTTAGGGTCATCTATGGCTCCTATTTTATTTAACATGTAGTTCGTGCCATAGTGTCCTGTGAAAGTACCAAGTATTTTCTTGATGCTGTCTTTGCTGAGGTTCTTACTCCAGCTTTTGTCGACGTTTTTTATGAACAGTTTCGAATGGGTTAGTCCAGATATGGCTTTCCATTCTTTCAGATGCTGGTCCCTGGTAAAGTTGGTTATGGCCAGTTTGACTTCGCATCAGGTAGTCCAATTATTGGTTCTGGACCTATTGGAAGTGATTCTGATCCTTTCCGTGCAAGTTCATCAGCTTTCTTATTCCCATCTATGCCCGCATGGCCTGGTACCCAAACTAGCCTAACGTTGTTTGTACGACCTACCTTGTTCAGGTTCTTTATGCAATTCAGTACAAGTCCCGAATTGACTTTAAAACAGCAAAGAGCTTTAATGGCTGCTTGACTGTCGCTGAGTATATAAATGTCGCGATTTTTTGTATCTCGTTTTATAATCTCTTGGGTGCATTCGATGATTGCGTGTACTTCTGCTTGGAAGACTGAAGCATATCTGCCTAAGCTAGTGCTTAGGCAGATATGCTTCAGTGCTTCAGCAGATTGCTGCAGTCCTCCGAGTGGACGCCTGCTCCTGTGCCGTTCTGCATTTTGGAGCCATCGGTGTACCATATCTGTCTCGATTTGGTTTGTGCGTAGAGACCTTGACTCCATTCTTCTCTCGTCGGAATCGTCATCTTAAAGTTTCTGTGAGTGACTAGTATTGTCTGTATTTTGTCAGAGTTCATATCTAGCATCTCTTTTGGATGAGGTTTTATGCCCATGTTTGTATGGTTGCATGTCATCATCTTCCTTGTCCCGAGGTTTGCATCTTTGAGTCTTTTAAACGCATTGATTGAGTTCAGTCGTGACATCGGTTGTGAGCGGACGCATGTCGCTATTGCTAAGCAGTCTTTTTTGTGATTGGTTTAACGCCAAATTTGTGATTCCTTGTTACTCATATGGAGGTTATGCCTGGTGGTCCCTCCCAGTGGGCAGTCCTAGAGTGAGATAGTGATAACTTTGTCAGCACGGACACAAACAAGTGAATAACTCGTTACCTGATTGCTGGGATTCGAACCGACAGCGTCGGCGTGGGAGACTGTGTGCTTAACCGCTACGCCACGGGACTAGTGACGCCACGCGCAAAAACACCGAACTACCTCGAACTACGCGCGGCTACGAAACTGCTACGAGTGACGCACCGACATCACTGCTGCTACGGACTACCACTCCAAGCGCAAGTATCACGCTACGAGCGTAGCACACACTGCGTTACTGTCTACTGCGTCAGCGTTTGCGCGGCCGTTGTTTGAATAAGGAAAATAAAACAACAAACAACTCGTCTAAATTGCAGCAAACTTCTTATATTAAAATGTCTGCGCAACGTACTCCGCCTAAGACATCCCCCGGTGCTATTGAGCACACGCTGTCTGAAACTGATCTAAGTCTTTTGAGTGAAGTTTTTTATGTAAATACGATTCGTCATAAGCGCCCCCGTTCAGATCTATCACCAAGAAACTATAATATAGATTTTAAAGAAGAAATTATGGAAATGCTGCAAAAATTTACAACCCAGTTGGAAACTAAATTGGACTCGATCTGTGAAAAGCATAATAATGCTATAGCAAACCTTTCGGCAGAAATACGTGATCTAAGGACACAAAACAGTAAAATCCAGACCTCGAATGATGAAATTGTACAATCAATGGCGTTCATTAACAATCAATACGAAGAAATTAAATTGGGAATACAAGACATACAGAAAGAGCGCTTGGAACAGCGAAAATTTATGGAAAACATACAACAGAAGGTGCAGGACCTACAACTCAAATCTAGATCTTCTTGCATAGAGATAAGAAATATTCCACCGACCGAAAAGGAGACCTGTGAGGACCTAACCAACACCATTTGCACTATTGGACAGGTTGTTGGCTCAAGCATCACACCTGCCGATCTCCGGGATATTTACCGTATACCCGGTAAACCAGGAGTGACACGCCCCATCGTTGCTGAGTTCCAATCGGTGCTGAAGAAACAAAAAACCATAACAGCTGTGCGTGACTATAATAACACCAAGAAAAACACGGAAGACAAACTGAACACAGAGCAAATAAACATCGCCGGTAAGAAACAGGCAGTCTATATAGCCGAACATCTCCCGGCAAGTTTAAAAAAATTGTTCTACCAGTCCCGGGAATTCTCAAAGCAGCATGGCTACCAGTTCTGTTGGGTCTCAAACGGCAATATCTTCTTACGAAAAGCCCATGGTGAGAAACAAATACTCATTTCCACTGAACAAACTCTACTGGACCTGAAACCGATACAGTGACTAGCACCTGTTACAACCCCCATCATTTCTTTAGGTTTTTGCTGGTTTAAATCTTTATTATTGTATAAGTTTATTTTCTATAGAAACATAAGTTGTTTTTATGTTACACAATACACACACACATTTCTCACAAAACAAATTAAAATATTAGAAACCATATTATCACAATCGCTCCACATACAGAATCCCACATTGAACATAACACCACATTACACTAATAACAACCATAATCGGTCTTTCCATGTAAGATGCCACGCTAAGTTCTTTTTGCATTTAATTACAACACCAATACCCGGTAGAACGCCAATGTCCTGGGTTAACATTAAATATTTATGGCTAATATAAATAATATAAACACAGATCTGGATTCCATGGAGATTACGAAGTCATACACGTGTCTCCCAAAAGACTGTAGGCTGTTTATAAATACTGACAACAGCACTACCATTCTACATTTAAACATTAGAAGTATAAATAAGAATTTTGACCAACTGTGCCTCTTAATATCCGAACTAAACATTGGGTTTGATATCATAATTCTTACTGAATGCTGGCTTCGGAAAACAAATAATATACCGCTTCTTGAAGGATATACTACTCAGCAAACCCTACTAAATCAAAATCAAAATGACGGTATAGTCATATATACCAAAATAAATTTAAACTGCAAGGTAAGTGAACCAGTATTCAAGGATGGTACATGCCTCGTATGTCAAATAGATGGTATTATCAGTGTGGTAGCGGTTTACCGATCGCCTTCTTCATCTACTAAAGAAAAGTTCAATAACTTTATAAACAGCCTAAATGACGTATATGGTAAGTTAAAGTCACAAAACATTATTTTGGCCGGAGACCTAAACATTGATATTAGTCTTAACTCTACTGATCCCTTACGAGAAGACTTTTTAACCCTAAATGCATCTCACGGGCTTTTCCCCACGCATTTTCAACCAACTAGAGATAAAACATGCATCGACCACTATTTTATAAAGTCAGATATCATATCTACATCACTTATTCTGGAATCCGATATAACGGACCATAAGCCCATCATTTTAAGTCTTAATAGAAACAGTAACTCTAATCGAAACAATATCATTAAAACTCATACTTGCTACGAAAGTGTCAAAAAGGATATAGAAAACTTCGACTTTTCAACCATATTATCAGTTTCTGACACAAACATTGCATCAAATATGTTTGTCGAATTTATGTCCAGTACAATTGCTAAACATACAAAGACGTCTACCACAACGAGGCGAAACAGAGTCTTAAAACCCTGGATGTCACCGGGTTTACTAAGATGCATTAGAAATCGTGATAGACTCCATGTAAGGTCCAAAAAGGCACCTGAAAATATGATTTTAAAACTGACATATCGCTACTTCGGGGAAGAAAGGGCGTAAAAGCCACTTTTGGCCAAAATGAGTTAATAATGCAACTTTGTTTAGTTTTCGACGCTCTATCGATCTGTATATTTAAAATTTCAATATTCCCAAAAAAATGGCTTTTACCCCCATGATTTTTTTCTCACCAAAACCATTTTTATAAAAAAAATTGACGTATATGACATTATTTAATTATTTCAAATTAATAAGGGCGTATCACCATAGTATGAAAGAATATTTGGTCGTAAATACAATATTTATTACGTAATGACTTTTAAGACATTTTTACTTGGCAATTTAAATCTGGGGGCACGGAAGTGCCCCCGCAAGTCGAGCAAAAAAAAAGCGGCACGGCCGTAACATCCTTTTCTCGAAGCAATTCGGGCTATTTTTGACACCCCTATAATTTCGTTGTGGATAAAACAAGAAGCCTGGATTTTCAGCAACTAATTAGTCATTGTATAAACACGGTATGTTTAAAATTTCAGTCAATTTGAACCAGTAGTTTAGGAATGATAACCTGTTAAAATTTTGAATTTTGTCACTCACTGATTCACTGACTCACTGACTCATCGATCATCAAAAGTCTAAGGTACTTCTAGCAGACTTAGAAGCTTAAAATTTAGAATACAAATAGGGTTTAGTGTCTTAATCATGGGAAAATTTTAATATTTTCTAATTTCGGTCCAGTTTTCTAAATACACCAACTGCAACAATAACTTTGTAATCCCATATAAATGTATAAGATTACAAGGTTACATTTGCAGTTAATGAATTATTATTACAGTAGAAAATAAAATAAATAGGTGTAAATAGGTACCTACTATATGAGACATAACGGGGGAGGGGGTATAGGGTGGATAAGGGTGTTTAGCCCATGAAACTGAACAACATTCCCATAGGAAAATATGTTGAATTATGAAAAAAAAACGTCTTTCCATACAAATTGGACTTATGTTCGCTCTACAAAAAGAAGTGAGATGCCATCAAAAACATTCTGTAAAAACCTCAAGTCTCGCCGTAAAAAGTTGTGAGATCGATATTATACCAAGTCGATTAATCTATTTAGTCTCTACTTAAAGGACCTTCTGTCTTAAGTTATTACGTATGTTATTATCATGCCAATTTAAAAAAAAATACCTTTAAAACAATTAGATCGACTTGGTCATCGCAAGAAAACACATTAACTTCTCGTCGTGCTGTGTAGTGTGATACATACTAATAAATAAATGATGCGATGGCCAGGTCGGTCTATTTGTTTTAAAGGTATTTTTTTTTAAATTGGCATGATAATAACATACGTAATAACTTAAGACAGAAGGTCCTTTAAGTAGAGACTAAATAGATTAATCGACTTGGTATTATATCGATCTCACAACTTTTTACGGCGAGACTTGAGGTTTTTACAGAATGTTTTTGATGGCATATGATTTGGCTTTTACGCCCTTGCACAAAAATAAAATCTTGGAGTTACAGCATTGAAATCGTAACAATAACAATTTCTTTAGTCTAAAAATCGGAGAGATAATCATGTCATATCGTTGTCTCTTATGCGTACGTTAAACAGTCTTACAATCGAGTGAGATAGAAACATAATTTATTTAGCCAATAAAGCGCGCGCGCTGCCGACGACACACGCACAAACACAATCGCAACCTGCATGTACACGATTTACCACAAGTGAAGTCCACGTGTCCAATCTTGTCAGTCTGTCAATCGCAGTTTCTTTACCGGATTGTTATTGTTTACGTTCCGTTTGAATATTAATACAGTGCGAATAAGTTACTTGTTTAATTAAAAAAATGGATAATACGAAGCCGAAAGCCTTGGATTCCTTGCTAAAAAGAAGGAATATCGTTAATGCATTATTACAAAGCCGTCGTCGTTCATCACAAAGGTAAGTTTTAAGTAATAGTACAGTACCTATCTATTATTCTTGGCTCAAACTGTTTAGACGTGCTTACCTAATGTGATGTTTCTTTAGTTAGAGATATTCGTATTTATTTTATAATAAATATTAGGAGTGCATTCGTCGCAGTAATGTCTAGGAAGATAGGTACTTACCTATTTTTTTACTACTTAAAATATTAGGTACTCACGGTGTAAAAACGGTTAGGTTTATTATGGTTGTATGTATAGTTGTATAGATGGGTGCTTACGTACCTAAGTGCTAACTAACTTTACCACAAAGGTCATGTTACGTAGGTACCTATCTAATTATTCACAATATTTTTATTCAGTTATTTTGTTTAATCATTTTCTTTATTCAAATTACATGCATTTTTATTTATTCCGTTATAAACTCCATGAAACTGATTTGTTAGACTGGCTTTTACGCCCTAATGACTAATGTCTTCTGATTTTTCGATGCTGTGCGTGACTTTTACGACCCCAATATTACAGGGAACTAAAACTACAATGGCATTTACGCCCTAACTCTTACTAGCATTAAAAATAAAGACGACTTTTTTGTATAATTTTTGTATAAGTAATTCTATTATCATCTTATTTCCAGATCTGACTACGAGCCGAGTCAGTCGACTAGGAGTTTTGATCAAAATAGTAGTTCGGATCAAAGCAATGATATAATCGAAAACAGCGACACAGAAATGCAACCAATAAAAATATCAAAAGCAACACACAAAAAAATCATAATTAATTCAAGCAGTGATGGCGATATCAATACCTCTATGATTTCTTTACCCCGAGCACATGCTTCATTCTTTGGAGACAACGTTGGTAGCCTTATACCACCAAAAAGCCCGTTTAAAAACAATAGTAACAAAATAAATATTATTTCTATGGAAGTCTTAAAACAGGCTGATAGTTCGTCGACTGTTGTATTACCACATCCAAATATCACTGCCCTCCCTGCAGATCCAGTAATTGCTGAAAATGAAATCTCATGTGCTGTGCGGACCGTTGAGTCGTTTTCTTCAAACCTTTTGCCAGCTGACTATGCTCCAGAAACCAAAGTTACATCAGTTCCGATCGCTAATTCGTCTCTAATTGTTAATACATTGTCTACCTACGAAAATAGCACGCAGCTTGAATCTTCTTCCGTATTGACTGCTGAATTACCTACTTTATATGTTAATCTCGTGCCACAAGATGACTATGCCGCTGATGAACCCCAAGTTCCTTCTGTACCGATCCCTGAATCATCTGACTTGAAGACCAACCTTCTGCCGTTGGATAAATATATACCTCAATTTGATAGTTGTATACCTACCACCTCCAAGACGCCATTTTTAGAACTGAGTCCTTTACTGGCTGCATCTCACGATGAAACTCAGCTTGGACCTCCTAATCCATCTACAAGTACAGCACTGGCCATAAATATTACACACACAGTTGAAAAAGATCGGACTAAAAGAACACGCAAAACTTCAACTTCAATATACAAGATGTATTGTATAGACTTCTTTCTGTCATTTTCGAAGATCTTTGACAGTCGTTAACAGTAGTCAGAAGCTTGAAAGTCTGACAACCAGTCTTACCGAAAGGTATCGTGTTAATACCCAAGTAACTGGGTTGTGGAGGTCAGATAGGCAGTCGCTCCATGTAAAACACTGGTATCCAGCTGCATCCGGTGAGACTGGAAGCCGACTCCAACATAGTTTGGAACAAAGGCTAAGCGAATATATTGTATAGACTTCTTATCTGACGAGGAAGCTTTAGACTTTTCTGGTGGTAGTTCTGATGGTTGGACTTGCAATGAATCTGAATCTAGTGGTTCACCTGAAAAGAAAAAGAAGAAAAAAGAAAAAAAGAAGAAAGCCCAAAAGGATGATACAAGTAAAAATATAACAAGGAAGAAACAGAAACTAATAAATAAACGGAAAGAACGAAAACAATTAAAAGATGACGGAAAATCCTACCAAACCAAGAAAGGGGACATAGTTAAAGAAAAATCTATGGGAGAAAACCCATGTAAGCAGGATAAATGTAAAAGAGGTTGTTTTAATATAACGGAAGAAAGGCGAAAGTCTCTGTTTGACTTCTTTTGGAGCATAAGTTCACAACGGAGGAAAGATTGGCTTATTAATTGTACTCGCCAGGTACCAATTTCCAGGAAAAGAACGGACTCTCCAAATAGTAGGAGAAATTTAACATACGAGTACTTTATCAATAATGGTGAAGATCGTCAAAAAGTTTGTCAAAAGTTCTTGCTTGAGACATTGAATGTGACCCAGAAATATTTATTATACAATCTGTCTCATTCTAAAGAATATAATATGTCTCAGGATGATCGGAGGACACGTACATTTCTATTCTCCAGAAGCAAAAGCACATGCAAAGTCTTTTATTGAAAAATTGCCAGTAGTCCCTTCACACTATAACCGGAAACGAACCAGCAGGGTGTATCTTCCCCAAGAATTAAAAAATGTATCCAATTTGTATAGACTTTATGTGAAAGAATGTGAAGATAAAAATCAAGATGCAGTTGGAGATACTATATTTAGAAATATATTTAATAATGAATATAATATCAGCTTTCATTGTCCAAAAAAAGACAAATGTCTTCTGTGTACAAGAGCCGACCGAAAAGAAATAAGCAGCGAAGAAGATAAAACCATTTTAGAAAATCACATTAAAGAAAAAAAATCTACTTATAAAAGGTTTCTAGCACATCAAAATTTAAGTAATCATTATAATATTAATGGTACTTTGACAGCTAGCTTTGATTTACAAAAGGTATTGACAACACCCCACGAAGATAGCATGCTGTTAGGGTACTCAAGAAAGTATGCAGTTTTTAATTTCACCATTTATGAAAGTGGAACTCAAAATGTGAATTGCTACATTTGGGGAGAGTGTGACGGAAAACGAGGTAGCCAAGAAATAGCAACTTGTCTCTTAAGTATTTACAAGAAGTTGACGAAAGAAAAATAAAAAAATTGATTTTATACTGCGATTCCTGTACAGGTCAAAATAAAAATAAAGTAGTTCTATCTGCCATAAACTATTACCTCAAAAAGTCCGTAAATTTAGAAACAATACAGCTTAACTTTTTGTTGCCTGAACATACATACATGCCTGTTGATTCAGTGCATGCAACAATAGAACGAGAAATAAAAAAACTCACCGTCTGGAGTCCTTCCCAGTGGATGCCTTACATTACTTCTGCCCGAAAACGGCCACGACCTTATCGTGTTATTGTCATGGAGCATAGTGATTTTATTAGTTGGGACGAACTAGCTACAAAGACTTTCACTAAGGAAACGCTAAAAAACATGCAATTTAAAAATATTCGGATTGCTACATTTAAGAAGAAGAATGTTGATCAAATTGAAATTAAGTACTCCATGCATGAAGACACATCAGTACAAAAAGTCATTCTATTTGAAGTACCTGAAAAAAGGCCAAATACAAAAGGGAAATCTAAAGCGAGAGGAAGACCTAAAAAAAATATTTGTTTAGATACAACTAATAATCACTGCCAAGCTGAAAAATCAAATGAATTTGTGTTGCGTAAGTTATATGACGCCAGATTACCAATTTCGACTGCAAAATATAACGATTTAAAACTTCTTTGTGACAATCACACAATACCCAGACCGTTCCAACAAGATTTTTTGTCGCTGCCTCATATTAAAACAGTAGTAGACCAATTACTGATACCGACGAAGAAGACGATGTAGTAGAGGAATTAGAATGAATGGGTACTTATCTACATTTTAATTTCATTAGAATAATGCATGAATGATTAATAAGTAGAAGAAAGATTTATTTTACAAATTATAATTTTAAAAAAAGGTTAATCAAATAATAAAAAGAAAAAAATATATATAAAAAGAGAAAGAAGATGAATAAAAAGAAAGTTAAAGATAAAAAAAATAAAGAAGAATACGATTACAAGCAATAATATTAAAAAAGTAAGAAGACGAAACAAAAAACAGAAAAGGAAATAGAAAGAAGATTACTAATTATTGTCAATTTGATTTGATTTATGAATGAATAAAACTGATTTGCATCTTAACTAAATTTATTTATTTAATACACCAATACCTACCTAGTAGAATAAATTACAAACATACCATTATTTTATACTATTTTATCAATTTTAGTTAATTTATTTCTTAATTAATTAATATTAGATGATAGTAATTATTTATCACAGTTAACTTAAAATTTAAATTAATGAAAATAATCAAAGTTCAATTCAATTAAATCTTTTCTTTTGTTTCACTATTCATGAATCGTGTGCATTTAACTTAACAGGTAGGTAGGTAACCTAATTCGTTATAATAAATTTTGTAATATAGAACTATGATAAATCAGATAATAATAATTATTATGCTATTATTTTGAGCTTCTATGCACCTTAATTTCAATATTCACCACATTAAATCTTACAAAATTATAATAATTGTAGGTTTACTCACGATAATTGTTATAAGTGGTGCAGTCATTACGACCTTTTCACTGTCTAAAGATGGTTTATACGACACGATGTATGTTAGCATTATAGATATTTGTGGATTTACGTCCTATAGTACGTATTTATAGACGGTGTAAAAGCCATTTTCATTAAAATTTTGGGTCGTAAATCCATCCTATCTTCTAAACCATAAGGTCTACTTAAAATTAAGCTTCTTGATATTAAAGAGCACTTAAATGCAAGTAAATATCACCAATTCATTTGAATTTAACTCTATTGCAAAAAAAGTTATTTTCCAAAATAAAAAATAAAAATCGTTTTTTCGCTCCCCTGTAAAGTTGCTATTTTGGCTTTTACGCCCTTTCTTCCCCGAAGTAGCGATATACGCGATATCGCAATTTTTGTAATAACCTTCTCCGTAGACTAAAACTTGAATTTAATAAATTACAAATTTATAAAGCCGGTAAAGACCCAAGAGCCCTGTGGGAAGCCATAAGAGATATAACCTCTACTCACAAAACAAAAAACACCGCAAAAGAACTACTGAAATTAGCTGAAAATCCAATAACGTCTACTAACCACGTCTGCTTCTATTTTAAAGATATTGGTATGAAATTGGCTGCGGAAATTTACAAGTCTGCCAATTATACTGATAATCCGCCTCTACAACAGCTTAACCCAAACAGCCCTTCCAGTTCACTAGTCATTCTAGAAGTATCTAATGCCGATATTGAAGCTCTAATTCAATCATTACGTCCTGACTGCGCGACAGGCTGGGACAATATTTCGTCTCAAATCCTTCGTCAAAATTGCCAGGTTATTACACCTATAATAACTCATATTTGTAACCTAGCAATAAATAGTGGCACATTTCCTGAAGCCTTTAAGAAATCCATCATACACCCCATCTTCAAAACCGGTGACAGGGACTGTCTAAATAACTACCGTCCCATCTCAGTACTCACAGCCTTATCAAAGATTCTAGAAAAGATATTAAACCGTGCCCTCAAAGCCTTTCTGGAAAAATACAGCATTCTTGCCCCAAATCAATATGGTTTTCGGTCCGGTCTATCCACCGAAGATGCTGTGACGGACCTAACCAACACCGTGGTCGACAGAATCGATGGGAAAAATAGGTGCTTATGTATTTTTCTAGACCTCTCAAAAGCATTCGACACGGTGTATGTCCCCACGTTGTTGGCTAAGTTACAAAAACTGGGAGTGAGAGGCTCAGCCCATAATATTTTCAAGGACTATCTTAGAGATAGACGACAAAGAGTTAGAATTGATGAATATTATAGTGACGAAGAATTGGTGACCTATGGTGTGCCCCAAGGTAGTGTTCTAGGTCCTACACTCTTTCAGGTATATATTAACGACCTCTGCACAATGAAATTGCCAAATACCAGCATTTTTACATACGCAGACGACACTGCTATCCTCGTATGGGGACCAAACTGGCAATACGGAGCAAGCCGAATCCTCATTATCCAATGTCATGAAGTGGCTAACGAATAACCTTCTAACACTAAATCTAACAAAAACTAATTACATAGCGTTTTCCCTTAGTAAAATTACCGACCCTGCAAAGAATTTCACAATTAAGGCCCATACATGCTCCAACAAAGATCTATGCAACTGCATAGAACTCACGCGAGTTGAAGATGTTAAATACCTGGGCGTACAAATTGACCACAGGCTGAAATGGAATAAACAGATAGACCTAGTTACAGCTAGAGTGAGGCGTCTGATACGCGTTTTTAAGTCCCTACGAGATGCCTTACCGCCAGATAAGCTGAGGCTTGTTTACCTATCGCTATGCCAATCCATAACACAATATTGCATTTCGGTCTGGGGAGGCGCTGCAAAAACGCACTTAATTAAACTTGAGAGAGCACAACGGGCGGTGCTGAAGGTAATGACAAAGAAACCTTTCAGATACCCGACTGTCAACCTTTACGAAAACTGCAAGGTCCTCTCAGTTCGAAAATTATTTGTTTTAATAGCTGTGCTTAGGAAACATCGCGAAGTACCCTATTCGGACTCAAATAAACGTAGCAAATCTTCCGTGTGTCCTCGCGTAGCTTGTAGAACCACTTTCGCGAGAAGACAAACTCGCAGTATAAGCGCCAAATTATACAACGAGATAAATAAAAAACTAAATATTGCTACACTAAGTAGACGAGAAGTTAAAATTAAATTTCAAACTGGCTACAACAACTTGACTACCTAAAAACCGAAAACCTACTTACGTATATACTATAAGCTAATTACATGACTGTCTTAGACAAAAACACACGCACCACCACCACCACCAAAACTGTAGACATACACACTCTCACACACACATACACACACACACACACATACACGCACGCACGCACGCACGCACGCACGCACGCACGCACGCACGCACGCACGCACGCACGCACGCACGCACGCACGCACGCACGCACGCACGCACGCACGCACGCACGCACGCACGCACGCACGCACGCACGCACGCACGCACGCACGCACGCACGCACGCACGCACGCACGCACGCACGCACGCACGCACGCACGCACGCACGCACGCACGCACGCACGCACGCACGCACGCACGCACGCACGCACGCACGCACGCACGCACGCACGCACGCACGCACGCACGCACGCACGCACGCACGCACGCACGCACGCACGCACGCACGCACGCACGCACGCACGCACGCACGCACGCACGCACGCACGCACGCACGCACGCACGCACGCACATTCATCATTGGGAGTCGGCAAATCGCGCCAAGACACGATTCCTAAACCTCTTGATATAAACGCTTTAAACAATTACTTAACTGCATTACCCTGCTTTGATCCTATACTAAAAGATAACATACTAAAATCTCTTTCACAAAGTTAGACTCCCGACTGCTTCCCATTTGAATTTCATCAATTTGCTGCTTGGGACGTTAAGAAGAGCATCCTATCTACTTCCTCGAATGCAATAGGTACCGATTGCGTCAGCCGTAATATGATCCTTCCTATCCTTGATGAAATACTCCCTGTCATCTGTCATATCCTCAATTCCTCTATCTCCAGCGGCATCTTTCCATCAGCTTGGAAAGACGCCCAAATCACACCTCTACCTTAAAAATGCAACCCTTCTTCTTTCTCTGAATACCGGCCCATTTCTATCCTACCTCTCCTCTCTAAAGTTCTTGAACGCCTCGTTTATGATCAGCTTAGTTCCTTTCTTTCCGAAAATCAACTCCTTAACCCACTCCAGTCTGGTTTCCGTCCCGGTCACAGTACCACCACAACCCTAGTTCATATTACGGAAGATATTAGGTCAGCAATGGAAGGTGGTCATCTAACAGTGCTCGCATTGCTAGACTTTAGCAACGCTTTTAACACTGTTGACTTTGATATACTTCTCGGGATACTATGCTCTCTTAACGTATCTCCAACAGCGGTTGACTGGTTTCGTAGTTACCTGTTTGGGCGCCGGCAACGAATCAGGATCGAAAACACGATCTCCGCATGGTGCCCGTCATTTGCTGGCGTTCCGCAGGGCGGCGTCTTATCTCCCCTACTCTTCGCAGTTTTTATCAACTCAATTTCTAACGTCTTAACTTCTTCCTACCACCTCTACGCAGATGATCTTCAAATTTACTCATACGCTCCCTTAGATAGGTTGAGAAGATGAACCCGGGCCTGAGAACACTGGAATGGCGAGTCATCGACACCCAGAATGACGAGTTCACGGTGCGGAGAATCGTCATGATAGACAAGGACTCGACCGAGTTCATCAAAGCCCGGGACTACAGGCTACCCACCGGCATCGACTTCAGCATATTTAAGCTGCTGGAAGATGCCTCCCCGGTGGCCGGTACGTCAGGGGAGGAGCAACGAGAGCCGCTTGAGGAAGGCGACCCTCCCGCCTCAACGACAGTGACGAAGCCTGCGAACCTACCTCAGCGCCCCATGACCCCCGGAGCCCCGCCATCCCCAGTGTCAACCATTGGCACTGAGGACCTTTTTGGGGAAATGCGGAACCTGGCGCTTGAGGAGGACGCTCTTCTAGAGCCGTCTCCCGACAGAGAGGCGGGCGGCGACCCATAGTTGCCCCCCACACCTCCGCCACCAAATGAGCCCCCAATCAACCATCAACATGGAGGGTTTAAGGTATGTTCAAATTAACCTACAGCACAACAAGGCGGCTACGGCCCTTCTGGCACGAGCCCTAAAAGGAGGCAAATTCGACATTGCTCTCATACAAGAACCCCACATATATAAAGGAGAAATCAAAGGATTAGACGACACTGGAGGAACAATATGGAACTCCAGAAACACTAATAACGGTGTGAGACCGTGCATATACACCAGGAATGGCGTAAATGCATGGCCTCTGCACGACTTCTGCTACAGGGATCTGACGGCAGTCAAGATCAACACAGGGGGAAAAGATAGCGGCAAGACCATCATCTCTGCCGCTGTCTACCTTCCCTATGAGGAACCTAACCCGATCCCAACACAACTTGAAGGTCTGGTAAACCACAGCATCCAGCACAAGATGTACATCGTTATTGGATGCGATGCAAATGCTCACCACGTGATCTGGGGCAGCTCGGACACCAATAGAAGGGGAGAAAAAGTACTGGAATATCTGGTAAGTTCTCCTTTACAATTACTCAACCAACTCAACAAACGCTAACTGGCATGTATCAAATGAAATCTCGCTTTCAGATCATAGATATATATGCTTTAACTATGGGACGACTCGAGTAGACACAACTACGATCAGAAGGAATCCCAAACACACGGACTGGGTTAACTATAGCAAAGATCTAAAGATCTTGCTAGGTGACCCGAAGTGCAAGCTCAATTCTACCTTGGATATAGAACTTGAAGCAGAACGGTTATCGAAAACGATCACACAGGCCTGGACGGATAACTGCCCGGCAAAAGAAATTAAACTCAAAAAAGTCCCTTGGTGGAACAAGGAACTAGAGGCTCTAAAACGTGAAACCAGAATCGCCTTTAATAGAGCTAAGGCCCGAAATGACTACAGTGACTATTCAAAAAAGCTAACTGAATAACACAAAGCTGTAAGGAAAAGCAAGCGCAAATCCTGGACCGATCATTGCGGCCTAATTAGCTCGCTTCCAGAAAGCATGAGACTGACCAAAGCACAATCGCTGGCCAAAGAGAGCCCGCTCACCAGTATCAAAAACAAAGACGGGAAACTCACAGAATCTGGGGAAGAAACGCTACTGTTGTTGTTCTGAAGGCACCTGTTATAGACATGCAGGCAACCCTTGGGATTGTGCTGAGCGCTTTCTTGCATGTCTCTTTATTGGTTCTCGGCCACCATACTACACTTCCATACTTGATGATGGGTAGGATCATCATTGCGTAGATCCAGTATAGTACCTTTGGCTGGAGTCCCCATGTTTTGCCATAGGCCCTCCTGAGCATGCCAAAAATTCTTAAGGATTTATTGGTTATATGCTCCTGGTGTTTTTTCCAGGTCAGATCTTTGTCCAGTATGAGTTCTAAGTATTTGACCTGTGTCGACCATTGTAATTCTCCGGCCAACTTTAGGCTTTTTTTTTTAGGTCTCTTTTCCTAGTAAAGTACATCGCGGTGGTTTTACTAGGGTTGATGGATAGGTGGTTTTCTCTGCTCCATCTTTCTGCTATCTTGATCGCTTCTTGTGACAACTGCGAGACGATCGTCGGAATTTTTCCGTTGACCATAATGGCTAGGTCATCTGCGTAACCTACCGTGTAGAATGGCCCTGTGTTCAGTTCTTTCATTAGCGAATCGACCACTAGGCTCCACAGCAGAGGCGACAGCACCCCTCCCTGTGGGCAGCCTCTGGTTGTTTTGACGTGGATTGTATCGCCAGCTAACGTGGAACTGATAACTCTGTTTTGCAGCATATTCTTATTTCTTATATGTTTGTCAATCAGCTTTTCGATCGTTTTAAGTAGAAACGATGTAAGGCTGATGGGTCGATATGACCTAACATCTTCGTAGTATGTTTTTCCTGGTTTAGGCAGGTATACTACTTTCACTTTTGACCATAGTTTTGGTATATGGCCATAGGCTAGGCATGCTCTGTAAATACGCACCAAGTGTGGTATTACCACATTGCTGCCTTTTTGTAGGAGTATGGGGTATATACCATCTGGTCCTGGTGATTTGTAGGGCTTAAAGCTGTCAATTGCCCATTTCAGAAGGTTCCCATCTACTATTTTCCTGGCTGTGTTCCATTCAGCCCTTGACGTCTTGATGAGATTTTCTTCGCTATGCGTTATATCTTCATCTGTCATTATGTTGATGATAGTTGAACCTGGGAAATGTTCAGTAGCCATAATGCGTAGCGTTTCTTCCCCAGATTCTGTGAGTTTCCCGTCTTTGTTTTTGATACTGGTGAGCGGGCTCTCTTTGGCCAGCGATTGTGCTTTGGTCAGTCTCATGCTTTCTGGAAGCGAGCTAATTAGGCCGCAATGATCGGTCCAGGATTTGCGCTTGCTTTTCCTTACAGCTTTGTGTTATTCAGTTAGCTTTTTTGAATAGTCACTGTAGTCATTTCGGGCCTTAGCTCTATTAAAGGCGATTCTGGTTTCACGTTTTAGAGCCTCTAGTTCCTTGTTCCACCAAGGGACTTTTTTGAGTTTAATTTCTTTTGCCGGGCAGTTATCCGTCCAGGCCTGTGTGATCGTTTTCGATAACCGTTCTGCTTCAAGTTCTATATCCAAGGTAGAATTGAGCTTGCACTTCGGGTCACCTAGCAAGATCTTTAGATCTTTGCTATAGTTAACCCAGTCCGTGTGTTTGGGATTCCTTCTGATCGTAGTTGTGTCTACTCGAGTCGTCCCATAGTTAAAGCAAATATATCTATGATCTGAAAGCGAGATTTCATTTGATACATGCCAGTTAGCGTTTGTTGAGTTGGTTGAGTAATTGTAAAGGAGAACTTACCAGATATTCCAGTACTTTTTCTCCCCTTCTATTGGTGTCCGAGCTGCCCCAGATCACGTGGTGAGCATTTGCATCGCATCCAATAACGATGTACATCTTGTGCTGGATGCTGTGGTTTACCAGACCTTCAAGTTGTGTTGGGATCGGGTTAGGTTCCTCATAGGGAAGGTAGACAGCGGCAGAGATGATGGTCTTGCCGCTATCTTTTCCCCCTGTGTTGATCTTGACTGCCGTCAGATCCCTGTAGCAGAAGTCGTGCAGAGGCCATGCATTTACGCCATTCCTGGTGTATATGCACGGTCTCACACCGTTATTAGTGTTTCTGGAGTTCCATATTGTTCCTCCAGTGTCGTCTAATCCTTTGATTTCTCCTTTATATATGTGGGGTTCTTGTATGAGAGCAATGTCGAATTTGCCTCCTTTTAGGGCTCGTGCCAGAAGGGCCGTAGCCGCCTTGTTGTGCTGTAGGTTAATTTGAACATACCTTAAACCCTCCATGTTGATGGTTGATTGGGGGCTCATTTGGTGGCGGAGGTGTGGGGGGCAACTATGGGTCGCCGCCCGCCTCTCTGTCGGGAGACGGCTCTAGAAGAGCGTCCTCCTCAAGCGCCAGGTTCCGCATTTCCCCAAAAAGGTCCTCAGTGCCAATGGTTGACACTGGGGATGGCGGGGCTCCGGGGGTCATGGGGCGCTGAGGTAGGTTCGCAGGCTTCGTCACTGTCGTTGAGGCGGGAGGGTCGCCTTCCTCAAGCGGCTCTCGTTGCTCCTCCCCTGACGTACCGGCCACCGGGGAGGCATCTTCCAGCAGCTTAAATATGCTGAAGTCGATGCCGGTGGGTAGCCTGTAGTCCCGGGCTTTGATGAACTCGGTCGAGTCCTTGTCTATCATGACGATTCTCCGCACCGTGAACTCGTCATTCTGGGTGTCGATGACTCGCCATTCCAGTGTTCTCAGGCCCGGGTTCATCTTCTCAACCTATCTAAGGGAGCGTATGAGTAAATTTGAAGATCATCTGCGTAGAGGTGGTAGGAAGAAGTTAAGACGTTAGAAATTGAGTTGATAAAAACTGCGAAGAGTAGGGGAGATAAGACGCCGCCCTGCGGAACGCCAGCAAATGACGGGCACCATGCGGAGATCGTGTTTTCGATCCTGATTCGTTGCCGGCGCCCAAACAGGTAACTACGAAACCAGTCAACCGCTGTTGGAGATACGTTAAGAGAGCATAGTATCCCGAGAAGTATATCAAAGTCAACAGTGTTAAAAGCGTTGCTAAAGTCTAGCAATGCGAGCACTGTTAGATGACCACCTTCCATTGCTGACCTAATATCTTCCGTAATATGAACTAGGGTTGTGGTGGTACTGTGACCGGGACGGAAACCAGACTGGAGTGGGTTAAGGAGTTGATTTTCGGAAAGAAAGGAACTAAGCTGATCATAAACGAGGCGTTCAAGAACTTTAGAGAGGAGAGGTAGGATAGAAATGGGCCGGTATTCAGAGAAAGAAGAAGGGTTGCATTTTTAAGGTAGAGGTGTGATTTGGGCGTCTTTCCAAGCTGATGGAAAGATGCCGCTGGAGATAGAGGAATTGAGGATATGACAGATGACAGGGAGTATTTCATCAAGGATAGGAAGGATCATATTACGGCTGACGCAATCGGTACCTATTGCATTCGAGGAAGTAGATAGGATGCTCTTCTTAACGTCCCAAGCAGCAAATTGATGAAATTCAAATGGGAAGCAGTCGGGAGTCTAACTTTGTGAAAGAGATTTTAGTGTGTTATCTTTTAGTATAGGATCAAAGCAGGGTAATGCAGTTAAGTAATTGTTTAAAGCGTTTATATCAAGAGGTTTAGGAATCGTGTCTTGGCGCGATTTGCCGACTCCCAATGATCTCAGAAATTTCCAGACTTTGGCTGGATCTCCGTTTTCGACAGATGCATGGACATGTCGGCGTTGTGCATTCCTACACACCTTACTGCAGTGATTTCGTATTGCTTTATATTTTTTCCAATTAGCGTCAGTTGGACGACATTTAAATTTCGATTTTGCAGCAGCTTTCTTGGAGAGTAATGTCTTAATGTCGTCCATAAGCCAAGGTGACGGAAGATCACCCTAATTGTACGTAATGGTGCATGAGTGTCATAGAGCTTTATCAAGTTGGAGGTCAGTAACTTAACTTTCTCATCCACACATTCCGAAGCAAAAAGAGAATCCCAGGCAATGTTGTTGACATCCGCACGTAGATTTGCCACGTTCATGTCACGAAAATTGCGTTGTACAAGGATTTTAGGTTTAGGTTTCGGAGGCCGGACACGATAAGACAAGAAGAGGAGGTCATGGTAGGAAAGGGCATCGGCAGGACACTGACCATGTTTGGAAATACGATCAGGGGAAGATATAAGGATAAGATCAAGCAAAGATGGAGTACAGTTTGGAAAATGATGTGTAGCACTAAGAGGAAGTATAGAGAGGTTATTGGAGTCAACGATTGATTGGAGTGAGCTGGAACGGTGATCATTTTTAAGGAGGCAGAAATTGAAATCGCCCATGATTATGGTTTGACTGTACACGGGGATAATATTTTCTAACAGGATTTCAAGAGAAGTGAAGTAATCTACACGTAAAGAAGGACTATAGAAAACACCGAGTAAGATTTTGGAGTGAAGAAGTTCAACTTCGAGAAAAAGATGTTCGCCAGCATTTGGTGGTGGGGGCTGTGGTGACATGCTAACTATAGAGAAGGGAATATTTTGTTTAAGATAGATAGCCACTCCACCCCCACCTCCCACTGCGCGATCATTTCTAATAAACTCATAGCCTGGGAGCGAATAAGCCGAGGCGACTAAGCATGGCTTCAGCCAAGACTCGGAAACAAGTATTGCATGAATATGTGTACAGTCGAAAGTAGCCAGCATATCCGGGAAATGGGCCGGAACACTCTGAGCATTAATATAGACCACATTAAAGTTCCTGAGAAAATCAGAAAACTGGGACGTCAATGTCTCAGCAAGAGAAGGAACACTAACGAAGCTGGTATCACTACTTAAAGAAAAGTATTCGTCACTATTTATACTGCTGTCTAATAATAAATAAATAATCAAAAAAAACAATAAATATATATAAAAAAATATATAAATATATACAGGGTGTAAATGACAGCTAACCGAAAACTTTACTGGTAAGTTTGTGACACTGTATGCGCGAAATTTACTCCAACGATATTTCTCGGAAATGATTGGTTCCCGAGTTAGTCATTTTTGAGCGTTCAATGTATAGTGAACAACGCGATGTATCTCCGCGCATGCCTACGAGATTTCTGGCGGCGGCGACGCGCTGAGCGACGACATGTCGCGACGCGTCGTAGGTACGTACGCGTACCACCACGTCTATGCGCTCACTAGTATGCAACGCTATCATTAGATAACAATCTTATGTATCGTTTATGGTATCGTAAGTAGGCCCGTATGTTACAATAGCTCATAGTAAAATTGTAAGTAGGTAGGTTAGGTACCTACTTGGTTTACGTGAAATCAAACAATAATAGCAAAATGTAACCAATAATAAGAAAGTGCTAAAACAAATTGTTATCAATGTCTATCAACACGCAATTACTTGGTGTATGGCGAGAGTTTGAGTACCTTTGGATCCGGACATACAGGTGCAGATCACGCCGTGCACTTCCACGTGGTTCACCATACATAACACATCAACATTTCTTCCTATTTACGAACACAACTGCACTTCGAAAACACTAACAACAAAAATAGTAACAATAAAAACACTAACAACTCAAAACCGGAACAATAACAAGTAATAATAAACAACAGTTCACACACGACACGACGAATAGGACATAACGAACGACACCGGTGAAGAGCTTCCGTCTTCCGCGAGCGAATTGCTCGAACTATTAATCAAAGAGAGCCGCCGGCGCCTCTCCGCTCACTCGCGCCGCCCCTCGCCCGCGCCACCCGCTCCCTCCGCGCCGTCCGTGCGCGCGCCGCCGATTTGGTGACGAGCGACGAGTTAGGATCCCAGCGAGAGATTAGATTCAATAAAATATTGATGTGGCATTACTATTTTTACTTGTAACAGTTGTTACTCGTTGCATTGTAGTTTTATTCAAATACCAAATAACATTACAAACATTATTGATGTAAGTTTAAAATACTTTGATATTTATAACATAAAATCAGATTAAAGTAAATAAAATAAACACGAAACGTTTATTTAATTAAACCATAAAAATGTAGGTACATAACAATGATAACAATCAATATCCATTAATATTCTTATCAGAGAAACTATCTTATCATAATTCATAATCCCCGGAGAATTGCTTAGCATCCGTTTTGCCGTATCCCATCTATGTAACATCCACGCGCGGTCGCGGCGTCACGCGTCAGTACGGCCATCTACTTTTCGAGTCGCACCGCGCTTGTATGAAGTATGAATGAGCGTGTAAATATCGAATAAAATTTTGCAAGAACAAATGGAACAAAGCGACAATACATGTTAAATTGTTTATTAGAGATTTTTATAGCGCTAAAGAATATCAATAGGATTTTTTGTCGTTCTGTATGTATTTGTACGTGTAATAATAAGATATCACACATTTTAAATCTTATGAATGTATTTTTTATCGGAGAGCGGGATAATTATGTAATTTTCATTTTTAACATAGAACAAATACTCAGTAACGCTGCATACTAGTGAGTGTGAGGCTGACGGCTGTGTGTGTAATCGTATCTGTGTGGCGCGCGTAGGTACGCGGCGTGGCGTCGACCGTCGCGGCCGCCGCCGGCGCGGTGTCGTTGGCCGAACAGCTGATAGCAAATTTATACGTTGTTTTAATCCATTGCTGTTTTTTGTGAAAAACAGTAATATGGCGGATTTTTTTTCATATTCATGTTGCATTGTGTAGTATTAACGAAATAATACCAAAAAATGTAAAAAAAAACGCATAAAAATTCGGAAAAATCAAGAAAAAAGCGATGAAAATTTTCAGCGCCATAAGCACCAGAATCGTGTCTAGAATCATTTTTTTTTTGTTTTCGGTAGGCTGTCTTTTACACCCTGTATATACAGTATATACAAGAGGCTGATGAAAACAAAAGTTTTTGCTCCATCTGCCGGTTGCGAGAACAAAGTATGTGAGTACCATAAAAATCCTTTACAAGTAGTCCAGGTACAGGAAAGGAAAAAAGAAAGCATAAAATAATACAACAGTTTCCTAAACATGACTGTATAAAATAAATAAAAGAAAATCTATACTTAATATTATAAAGCTGAAGAGTTTGTATGTATGTTTGTTTGTTTGAACGCGCTAATCTCAGGAACTACTGGTCCGGTTTGAAAAATTATTTGAGTGATAGATAGTCCATTTATCGAGAAATATTTCATCACGCTACGGCCAACAGGAGCGGAGTAGCAACGAAAAATTTTGACCCATTCTCTCTTATGTGACGCAAGCGAACTTGCGCGGGTCAGCTAGTGAATAATAATATAGTGTAAAAGCCCGACCAGTGGTAAATCCTAAGATTTTCCGGTAAAACCTAAGATTTACCAACTCTCAGTGGTAAAAGTGCGAACAATACTTTTATTTGGATAGTTATTTTTATGCCAGTTGATTGCGCGGACGTGTTTTTCTATTGTCTTGAAATGAATTTATAAATACAATTACTAATCTAGATCAAACTATTTGCCGCGTCGTAAAAATTTTAAGTGGGTCACGAGTGAATACGTAGAGACTAGTGGATTTATTGTGAGATTATGTACTAAGTTTCCGAATATATATATACAAATGAAAAAGTGTTCCTGTGGTAGACATGTCTAACGCAGGATCTAGCCCGTGCAGGACTCACCCTATTGACCCAAGACCATCGAACTCAGAGGAGCTACCTGTGGAAGTCATACCCACACAAGAAGTTCAAAAATGGCTCGGATCTATAGATTCATGTATAAGAGAAGTGTGTTCTATAGTATCCGACGGCAAAATGAACTCAGACCAAAAGTTACGTGTCACTAATCTTTGCCGTAATGTTACCCAGGGGACGGGCCAGATGGCTGTCCTTTACCAAGCCCTTAAACAGAAGACCATCCAAGCGTACTCTACCATTGAACGTTTACGGGAGCAGCAGAAGGTCTCCAGCACTTTGGAACAAATCCAGGCGGCTGTTGAAGACAAGTTGAAGCCTGTTGAAATGAGCTCGTACGCAAATATGGTCAAAAAAGGTACCAATAACTTCATCCGCCCTGCAAATTTAAGCTCTGTAGTCATTTATCCTAATGATACGACCAAAACAAGTAATGACACTAAGACCCTTGTCCAGAAAATAATTTCTCCAGAGGAACTTAAGCTGCAAGTCCGGGAGGTGCGAAAAGTAAAGAACGGTGGAGTCCTTATAAGCACTGAAAATAAAGGCGATATAGAAAAGTTGCGACATTCGGACAAACTTGTATCTTCGGGACTAAAGGTCGAGGAAGCTACAAAGCGTCGACCAAGGATTGTCGTTATTGGTGTACCTGTAGCACTTACAGAGAAGGAGGTATTTGAGTGCATATATGAGCAGAACCTGTATGAGAAGCTGCCGAATATTACCCGTGATTCATTTTTATCTACAATAAAATTGAGTCATAAATCGGGTAAGAAAAACCTAGCCAGCTGTAATTATGTTTTGGAAGTGCCCGCAAATATAAGAAAAATACTAATAACTCAAGGACGCATTTTCATTAACTGGACATCTTGCCCCGTGAGAGATTTCACCATAGTAACTAGGTGCTTCAATTGTCAGCAGTACGGCCATGCAGCTAAGTATTGCCGTGAAACTTGCCCTACTTGCAGCCACTGTGGAGACTCTGGGCATACTTCTAAGGATTGCAGCAAGAAATCTTCTTCCCCCAAGTGTGCGACGTGTACTTAATCGTTTTAAAAGGAAATGTGACCATTCAACAGGTGACGTAAATTGCCCAGCACGTAAATACTCAGAGGACAAATATATTAATTCAATAGATTATGAAGGCGCCTAAGAGCGCTACCTTTAAGATAATTTTAATTCGCACATACTTAAACCGTTAAGTTTATTTTTATTTAATTTTTTCATTTGTTACTAAATTCCATGACTCATCAACTACTTAGTGACCTAGATAATTTTTCTGTGTCTGAAACTAAAGTTTGTAATGTTGACGAGTGCAAACGTTTATTTCCAGCTGGGAACAAATCTTTCAGCATACTTACACAAAATATTCGCAGCATAAATCGAAACATTAATGGCTTTGAAGTGTTGTTACATAATCTTGACATAAGCTGTGACCTTATTGTTTTGACGGAATGTTGGTTGTCTAATCAAACAGTCAACTTACCAGTTCTTAACGGATATAACTCATATAAAACCGAAAGAAACATTAACCAAAACGACGGAGTCGTAGTTTATGTAAAAAATAACTTAAAAACAACCATAGAGGAACCATTGTTCCACGACTCTAACTGCTTATTAGTTAAAGTTGATGCCGATACAGTAAGTAGTATTGGCCATCTATAGACCTCCTTCACTAAGTATTGAAAAATTCCTGGAATCACTTGAAATAAACTTAAATAAATTAACAGCCTTCAAAAACATTATACTAACAGGCGATATTAACATTAATATATCCATAACCAACACTGATAACAATGCCCATAATTATCTAAACATATGTTCGTTTCACGGACTTTTACCTGCGCATCAATACCCTACACACCAAAGTGGTTCATGTTTAGACCATTTTATTATAAAATCAGGTAAGCCATCATTAACCTTAGTTATTAACTCTTCAATAACCGATCATCAAGCAGTCTTACTAACACTACAAATACAATTACCTAAGAAAAACTGCACGCTTAGCTATAATAAAGTACATTACACTAACCTTGAGAATGACATTCACAACATTAATTTTGACCCAATTTATAAGTGCTGTGATGCCAATACATCGCTTAATTATTTTATACAGTCGGTACAAAGTGCAATAGTAAAAAACACTTACACTGTAAATTTGCCTAGAAAGTATAATCATATTAAGCCTTGGATCACACCCGGCCTTGTCCGTTGTATTAGACACAGAGACAAACTGCACATAAAATCAAAACTTGCTCCCAATAATGAAAATATTTCATTAATATATAAAAGGTATCGAAATTTTTGCAATAAACTTCTGAAAAAAATTAAAATTCAATATGACAGACGGGAACTGCAAGCGGCAGGAAATAACAGTAAACTTGTTTGGAAATTCATCAAATCTAACACCATGAGAACAAAAATTTTAGAACCGCCGCTTGATCTTCTTTCCGCAGATACGGGCCCCTTACAAGCAATAAATAATGTTAACAGTTTTTTCAGTAACATTGGAAAAAACTTAGCAGAAAGTACTTTCAGTTCAAATAGTTTCATCTCTCATAACGCCACTACTTCATCCCACAGAACGGTAAATTCATTTGTTTTATTAAATACTGACATCGAGGAAGTAATTAGAATAATTTCTGAGTTAAAAGATACTTGTGCTATTGGCTGGGATAACATTTCTAACACACTGCTTAAAAGATTTAAGAATATTCTTGCCCCTCCACTAACTCACATTTTCCAGCTTTGTTTGACTCAAGGTATATTTCCTAGTTTATTAAAGAAAGCTGTAGTCACTCCTGTTTTCAAATCTGGAGACAAATGCAGTGTTAACAACTATAGACCCATATCAGTTTTAACAGGACTCTCAAAGATTTTGGAAAAAATCATAAACAGTCGGTTAATAAAATACCTTGAGGATAACAAACTTCTTTCGGAAAGTCAATACGGTTTTAGGCCTAAACGATCTACAAGCCAGGCAGTACACCAGGTGACTGATTATTTAGTTACTAACCTGGATAATGGCATGCACACCATTGGGATTTTTCTAGACCTAGCTAAAGCTTTCGACACTATTTCTTGTCCCTTGCTTTTGCACAAGCTTGAATCACTAGGAATAAGAGGAATTCAATTGAAATTATTTTCCGACTATCTCAGTGAGCGCTATCAACGAGTAAAAATAGGACAGTATACAAGCTCGGAACTACAAAATAGTTGCTATGGTATCCCTCAAGGTAGTATCTTAGGTCCTACTTTATTTTTAATATATATAAACGACCTCTGTAATTTGAAACTACATAAAGGTGTCATAATGTCATACGCTGATGACACGGCCTTGCTGTTTTCGGCAACAACACAGGATGACGTCTACGAATACGCTCAGAAGGGTTTTAATGTCGTATCTAACTGGCTTAGGGAACATATATTAACGCTTAATATCGATAAAACGAAGTATATTTCATTTAAAATGAGAAATACTAACATGCCGCTTACTAATCATAACATTTACGCACATACTTGCTCGCTAACAAACGCCGACGCTGCATGCACCTGTCCCACATTAGCTGTAACTAACAATATAAAATATCTAGGTGTCACGATTGACACAAATTTAAACTTCCGTAAACATATTGATTTACTGTGCACGAGAGTGCGTAAATTGATATATATTTTCAAGAGTTTACGTAACATTGCTGATTATAAATTAATTAGACAAGTATATTTGGCTTTGTGTCAGTCCATACTTACGTACTGTATTACGTCCTGGGGTGGTGCTGCTAAATCTATCCTACTCCCACTAGAACGCTCACAAAGAGCAGTTCTAAAGGTAGCTACTTTCCGCCCTTTTAGGTTCCCTACACACCAGCTTTACTCAGCATGTAATGTATTAACTGTACGACAATTATTTATAGTAAACACTATTCTTCATCAGCATTCTCTACTTCCTTTTGACCCTGGTCTTGCAGACAAAAGGAGGTCAGACATTGTTTGCACTCGTCCCCAAACAAAGCATGCTTTCGTATCCAGATTTTACATTTTTTTGGGGCCATATCTATATAATAAGTTAAATAAGGAACTACACATTTATAACTTTACATCTAAAAAAGTTAGAAAAATTTTGTCTGAATACTTAGGACAATACGACTACTCAGATACAGAAAAATTACTAGACATTGTACAGTTAAACCATTGAATACTGTTAGTTTTAAAATCTACACCTAGTTTATAGTTTACCACTGTATATAACTAACTTTTTGTATTGTAATCTAGGCAAATAACCAAAATAATGTCGAATAAAATTTCTTTCAAAGTCGCGTCAAGTGAAGTCCTGTAACACAGGTTTTTTTAAAACCTAGCTCAGGTCGGTCACAATTAATTATATTTAGAATTAATAATATTGTATCTCTAGCGCATGTTATAAGTATAATTATTCCGTTCACTAACAATTAAAATAGTCTTTCTTACTAACTCTCTTATATACTGTATAAAACTCAAATGTAGCATTATACTATGTAACATTATAATAAGTTTGGAGCCAATAAATAAAAAAAAAAAAAAAAATTCGAACTTTTACCTCTATTCACTTGATGATGTCGAGATGTCGCCGGAGCCCCGCCTCGCGGGGCTCCTCCTTCTGGGTGGTATAAAAAAAATAACCATGAAGGCTTCTAACCTAACCTACCCATGTCGGTTTGCCCAAAATTCCTTCTTTATAATACGTTATGATATGACTATCAACTTTTACAGTGTGATTATGTAAATCCTAAGATCTATCAAATGAATAGTGGTAAAAGATCGAAATAAAAGAATTGTTCGGACTTTTACCATTGAGAGTTGGTAAATCTTAGGTTTTATTGGAAAATCTTAGTATTTACCACAGTTCGGGCTGTTTGCTCAAGTACATTCGTTGACTGAACGATTCTAATGTGAAGGTATAAGTGTTGATTTAAATAAAACAAATCAGTTGTACGAGCTCTACAATATTTATTTATCGGACACATATATATGGCCGCCGGAGAATCTTAACACCGCGATTCAGAAATGTGCGTCACATGCACAAGGCCCTCTAGTTGGTGCTGCGGTAAACCGTCACATCATCGAACATCCCGCCCACCATGGACACTAATGGACAGTGTCCGTAACAAATCAAAATAATCACAACTATCAAACATTTCTGAACCGCCCACCATGACGGCTTTACATCGAAATTTTTACACAAATAAATTCTATTCAATTTACATAAAAGGTAAGTATTACTAATTTTAGTGAACTATATAACTAACTAGCTGACCCGCGCAACTTCGCTTGCGTCACATAAATTTTCCCCGTTTTTGTAACATTTTTTACTGGTACTCTGCTCCTATTGGTCGTAGCGTGATGATATATAACCTATACCTTCTAGCCTATAACCTTCCTCGATAAATGGGCTATCTAAAACTGAAAGAATTTTTAAAATCGGACCAGCAGTTCCTGAGATTAGCGCGTTCAAACAAACAAACAAACAAACAAACTCTTCAGCTTTATAATATTAGTATAGATTAGTATAGATGACATTATTAATACCACACAATTACAAAATTTCGATGCACAAAGAAGGTTGTAACCGAACAAACATATTCAAACATGTTATATACGAATTTTAATTTGTGACAACAAATCTTAACATAAAAAATCTTAATGACTAAAACTTAAGCTATTAGGAAGCAACAGGAAGCACTATTAGTTTAGATACAGGTCTCTTAATCTATGAACCCTTGCAACGCAATGATACGACCCTCGTGATCTTGTCAGAACCAGTATGTTTTTCGACTATGAGACCGTAAGCCATCTGGCAGGAAGGAAGTCATCCTCCATAACTAAAACTACATCTCCTTCATTGGGTTCTACAGTTTGATGGGACCGTTTGTACCTAGTGTGAAACCATGTAAGGTATTCACGAGACCTTTGACGCCAAAAGTCTTGGATCATACGCTGAGTTAAATGCCACCGCTTTAGCTTACTAATATTAGAACTTTCGAAATCTGCCTTAAATTTAGAAACCTACAATACGCAATTACTTTAATTAACTTTCTTAAAGATGAAAATTTGTTTAATAATGTTTTATCCCCTACGGGATTATCCCTGGATTGCACATGCGACCATTGTTTGCTGTTTATACTGGTAAGAATTTCAGCGACTCGGTTGCCGACAAACTGCCGACAGTTTTCCAACGGCTGGGGTGGCTCTTCAACAAAGCAAGAACCACTGATGAGTCAGTCCAGGCGTGTATATTAGCTCCGTCTATCCCCAAGGTGCCAGAAACTTCAAGAAGAAGTTTTGTTAGCAGCATAGCGCTGCGTAATTCCAAACGAAGTATAGAAACCTGTTTGGCGGGGGCCACCTTGGCGACAAGACTGACTAAAACTGGCCCGTTGGAGTCTATAGTCCGAGTATAAACAACTGCGCCATGAGCATCATTAGAAGCATCACAAAAACCTTGCAGTTCTAAATATCGATTGTGTCTGCTTGTGCGAATCCACCTTAGCAATCGAAAACCAACTATACTATTGAGTTCGCTCCTATAACTGAGCCAATCGGTTAATAGGTAATCTGGCAATGCATCATCCCAATCAATACCCGAAAGCCACAGACGTTGGATAAATATCTTGGCTGTTGTTATTGCTGGAGCAAGCCAGCCCAGTGGGTTAAAGAAACCGGCAATGTCAGAAATCACCCTGCGCTTAGTTACGGGAGTTTCCAGCGGAGGAAGGTGAACTGAGTATTGAAATTCATCCGTATTTCTATTCAAAGTCAAACCCAACATTTTCATGTTATCAATTTTGAAATTTACAGTATTGTGTATTGTGCTAGTTAGTATTTTACTCATTAATTCATCATTGCTACTAGACCACTTCTTGAAGCTGGAAATCTCCACGAGCTAACAGTTCTTTCACCTGACTACATATCTCTACGCCTTCTACGGATTCACAACCAGATAAGCAATCATCGACATATAAATAATTAAGGATTCGATCCGCAACTAGAGGAAACTCATTACCTTCGTCGCGCGCGAGCTGTTGGAACGTACGTATCGCCAAATAAGGAGCTGAAGATAACCCAAAAATGATACATAATAAGCGTAAACGCTGTAATTTAGAATTTGGGTTGTCACGCCACAAGATTCGTTGGTAATCTACATTGTCTTCAGCAACCTTCACTTGTCGATACATTTTTACAATGTGAGCAAATTATGTTATGGGATGGCAGCGCCACCTCGTGGTGGTTTGACGTAAGTCAGGTTGTAAGGTTGGGCCCACCATCAAATCGTTGTTCAACGATATCTCGTTGCATCCCGAGCAAGAAATATCGAAGTCTACCCTAACTTTAGTAGTACTTTTCTCTTCTACTTCGCGTACTACGGCGTGATGCGGTAAATTAAAAGCATAATTTCTTAATTTTGCACTAGGGACAACCTCAGCGTGTCCCAACTGAACATCTTGTATAACCTCAGTGTACTGCCTTTTCAGCTCAGGATTGCTTGATAACTTCCGTTCCAGCACGCTGAAGCGCTTACGGACTATGTCCTCTGACCCCCCATAAACACAACTGGGACATACTGGCTGAGGCCTGAGCGATGCGTGGATCTTGCCAGACAAGATCCACCCTAATTTGGTCCGCTGGGCAACTGGAGTTCCAGGCGGGCCCCTGACCAAACCGTCCATTAGAACTTCACCGACTACGCTGGTACCTAACAGGAGATCTATTTTACCTGGAGTAGCGAAGGACGGATCTGCAAGTTCTAAGGATGATATTGACGGCAGTACATTGACGATCTTCCTTTTAGGAAGTCGTGATGTAAGTCTGTTCAAAATATAGGCATCGACATATAAACTAAATGTGGGATCTAGGCGTGACTGCAATTTAATCCTAACTACCCATTTGGAAGGCATAGAAACCCACTCATCATCGCCTAGTCGAAGTATGTCGGTGTGAGCAGGGTTTTTCTTTAAACCGAGTGACTGGACTGCAGCCTCCGTGATAAAGGAGACCTGAGAGCCCTGGTCCATCAGTGCTCTCAAAACAAAAGCTCTTCAGTTCTGGTTTCAACATCGACCAAGGCTGTGGCAAGCAGACCTTGGTTGTGCACCTCTGCTAAGCTGGTGGATAACTCGCATGAATTGGAAGATGTGGAGGCCGCGGCGACCACAACATTCCCCTCCACTGACCCATCTCCTGGTTCAGTGGAGCCGCCGATTGTTTTTGGATGAAGTAGTGTGTGGTGTCTCTTTTTACAGACATGGCATTTTGTGGGCTGACGGCAGGCAAATACCTCGTGGTTTTGGCCTAAACAATTGAAGCACAACCTACTGCTTCTGACAAAATCACGACGTTCATCGCATTCTTTTTGCGCAAACTGTTTGCAGTGACATAACTTGTGATTCCCAGAACAATAACTACGACTTGAAAACGCAACATGAAATGACTTTATATTAGAATTTTGGCTAATATTCTGTGGGCTACTGGGCTTAGGACTTAAGTATTCTAAAGCACGGAATCTTGATTCTAAAAATAGTTTGAATTATTCAAAAGTGGGTAAATTATCGTCAGCACTAATTTTTGTCTCCCATAGTTTACGAGATTCGGTGTCTAATTTTTCGCTTACCAAAAATATAACAATTGTACTCCAAGAATCAACATCAATTCCTAATGTACTCAAACCATGCAAACAGTCTACTGTTGTATCTAAAAGATTTTTAATAGAAGTTGAAGACTCCTTTACAATTACAGGTTGTTTAACAAAGCGCTTTAACATACTGTTTGACAGAAAAGAGATTGACCGTTCTGGACCAAATGCTGCCCAAACATGGGAACACTTTAATTTGTTTCCCTTACATGAATAGATATAAAAAAAAATATAATAAAAAAAAATCTGCCACGGATTTCAAAATAAATAAATAAATAAATCCTGGACATCTCACACCAATTATTTAGTCCTAAACAGAGCATAGCTCGTATTACAGGGATCTAAATAACGGATATAACACATAAATAAGAATGTGAACAAGTAGCAACAAGTCTTATTTTATGGCTTTTGGTATTTTGTTAGTTTTTGAACGTTTACGAGGTTTACGTAAAAAAAATATATTATCCTACTTATTCTAGCTCCCGAGGTCTGGTCTGGTCCCGATCTCGCTCGTCTCAATAGCGTTTTTTCTAAGCTCAGCGATGTGACCTATCTCGCTTGCTCATATTCAGATATGTTAGGCGTCTCTTTCTCGCGCATCTTGGGTTTAACTGTACTTGCTAGCTAGCGCACGCGTCCGTGTTTGTGTCTCAGTCTAACATCACTCTTGTTGACGTGAACCGTTGTGTACTACGCGCTTTTCTATCTTCATATTTTTTAACAACCTGGCATTTTTCGGACTATCGTATCTATTTCGCAATACCTGTTGACCCGGCTATTCATTTTTTGGACTATCGTATCTGCATTACCTGTTGGCTTGGCTATTCATTTGGATTGGAAAACACAATGTATCAACCAAGTCACAGATTGTGTTTGTTTTGTAATCGATCTGTGGAACGAATCAGAAGGCATACGTTAACTCGAGATCTCCAAAACCAACATCAACATACAGTTCAAAACATCATTCGAGCACTGACACGCGAGGTAAGTACTTATATTTTATTTAGTTCTGTTATTATACAAAATAAACCTTCAACTAGTTCACTAAAATAACTCATTACATTATTACATTACTTTAATAAAATGCGTTTCGATACGAAAGTAAATACCTACCTATTTATATTATATTACAAATAATATATAGGTAATAGTCTACGCGTTATCGCTGAGTCGTGGGACCCTAAATGCCAACAGTCATAGGCATATCGAACAAAGCGATTCATTTTTACACACATTTTGGTTACAATAGGCTGAAATGTTTGTGTTGCTACAAATGTAGATGCTTTAAACAAAAACTACATTTTCTTGTTACCACTAGTTGCGTCCCTGAACGCTTGTTTGTCAGTTATTGGATAGGTGACCGGTTCGAGTTTACGATCTTATTGTTTCCATTTCTTGTATGTATCTAAAGATTTTATTATTGGTTTCAGATAACATTCAATAATGAGGAACACCTCTGCCATAATTGTTGGACAAGAGCACGGCGCGGTACGCTGCCGGCAATGACTGCTGTGCAGGGTGCACCTGCTGCGGAAGAGCAACCCGCTGTGGAAGATCAGCCCGCTGTGGAAGATCAGCCCGCTATGGAAGATCAGCCCGCTTTGGAAAATCAGCCCGCTTTGGATGACGTAACGTTTCCTCTTCCTGGTTACTGCCGAGCTCCGAATACATCAAATGCTTGTATGGTGTACAATGCACAAATAATACTCGTCTGCGAGTACCAAACAGTTTAAAAGTGCAGTTACTACTTAATAATAATTATTATATTCCACCATACGCACGTGTGTGTCAGGAACATTTAGAGGACAATACCTGGGATGTTCTTTTTACAGCACCAAATCGTTGTTTTGATTTTAACCCCCAACAAGTATTTCAAATGTTGGAATTATTAAAACAACCCAGAAGTCGTATAATAGATTTTGAGAATCTTAATGAACAACATGATGAAGAATTGCATTATTGGACTGGCCGCACACGAGACGAATTCGAAAGATTATTTAACCAAACTCCACTTTTAGCACAGCGATGTCATAATCCAAGAACCGCATTAGGTATATTACTTGCCAAACTAAGAAGTGGAGAATCCAATGAAAGACTCGCTACGTTTTTCAACATGTCTCGTACAAGTCTCGAACGAAGAATGAAAATAGCCAGGGAGTGTTTGGATAATGATTTTGTACCTCGCCACTTGGGATTCGACCATATTTCTAGACAACAAATCATTGAAAGAAATCTAGCGGTACCTACGTCTTTGTTTGCAAATAATCAGGAAGCTATTGTTATCTGTGATGGAACGTATATGTATATTCAAAAGAGTAGCAATTTCTCGTTTCAAAAAGACACGTACAGCATGCACAAGTACAGGAACCTACTTAAACCATTTTTATTAGTCACATGCGATGGACATATCATTGAGGTTTGTGGGCCCTATGCTGCGACTACAAACGACGCAACGATTTTAAATAACCTTCTAGATGGTCCGAAAAGAGCCATTCATTGGCTGTTATGTTCGGGTGATATTTTCATTTTAGACAGAGGTTTTCGCGATTCTATAGTGTCATTAGAAACCCACGGATACATTGGCATCATGCCACAATTGCAGGCTAGAAGAGGTTCTCAACTAGCCACAATCGATGCCAATAAATCGCGGTTGTGCACCATTTGTCGGTGGCCTGTTGAGGTGGTAAACGGACGACTCAAACGTGATTTTAAGATTTTTCGTCATGAATTCTGTAATGTGGCCATGAGTCACTTCTTTACCGATCTTAAGATTGCTGCAGCGATAACTAATGCCTTCCACGTTGATATTATAGACAATGCCAATGCACGTGAATTCATCAATATAGCTAGAGAACGGGTGAATGTTGCTAATCACTTAGCTGATTATGTTGACGAAAGAAGGCTAAACCGAAACAGAGCCCACTTCACAAATATTTCGGTAGGCAGGGACAATATTACTGCATTTCCTGTGTTAACACTGGAGGAATTTATAATCTTTTCGCAGTAGGAACCTACCAAATCAAACTTGCGCCTAGCTATTATAGCGAGCATATTCGCATCACGGATTCATTCGTTATTCAAAACTATAACGGTCATCTTAATGAATTATCCGATTTTTCGATGCCCTCCAATAATGTGCAACTAATTCGAGCGCACATAAAGAGCAGACATACATCTTCGAAAGTGTACCATTGTTACATTTTAATCAATGAGAACAATCATGGGCTTGGTTCCATTGAACATTATTGCTGCTCATGTTTTACTGGACGAAGAACAATCGGCAGTTGTGCCCACGTTATGTGCCTAGTTTGGTTTTTGGGGTGGGCTAGGTACCAAGACGTTGTGAGACGCCCTGCTTTATTTTTAGATAGAATAATCTTAGACGACAATGATGATGACGATTGATTATGTTAGTGCCTACATGAGGTATTATAACATAGGGTATCATTTTTGTTATGTTCATCATCTCTGTAAACCTATTTTTTTCAAATAAACCCCTTGTTTATAATATATCGTCTTTTATTTTAAAAATAAGCTGTTGGTTATTATTTTTTTGTTAATGTAAGACCTCTACATTCAATATTTTTTTTCTCAAAACTCCTCGGATAGATTTTGAAGCGCTCTGAGTTACGGACTTGTATTAATCTAAGGTACATTGTGCACTATGTTTCAATGTTGGGCGACACTTGGTCCAACGTCCATACATAGATGGTCAATGTCCTTTCATGTTGTCATACCGTTTACATAAAATAGACCAAGATTCACTATAGTTAGCGGCAGTAACGGGTGTATGTCGCAGTAACTGTGCTGCTTCTCCTGACAAATGCGATTTTAAATAATGAAGACGTTGCACATTGTCTAAAGAAACATTGTGGTGTATAAGAGATAAAAACAAGTCCCTAAAACTAGTCCACTCAGTATATAAGGAAAGCCAGAAAATGAAGGTAAAGTAATCTTAGGCAATCTAACATTGGATGATGGTTTTTCATCTTGATCAGAATTATTATTAACTATGGTGCTTACATGTATTTGCTCCTTAAGTTCACTTTTATAAGCTTTTACTCGCGACTTCGTCCGCCATTTTCCCTTGGGAATGCGTAATTTTTCCGGGGTAAAAAGTAGCCTATGTCCTTTCTCGGGTATCAAACTATCTCCATACCAAATTTCATGCAAATTGGTTCAGTAGTTTAGGCGTGAATTAAGTAACCAACAACGAAAGAGGTTTAAAAATAACTTTATTACGACCAGAGTTACAGCTAATACAGTAATTACTTAATCTCATCAATGGTTCATCTTATATACTAATTTATTGCTAACGTAGTACATAGAGAAACATAGTCTGAGATCACGTACGTCCTAGATTATTATAAATGCTAAAAGGGCAATTACAATAATTAATAAACTAAATATTCACTTGTTAGCAAAAGTAATATTAGGAGATTGGGGTTCCTTAACTCCTCCCTCCCCCGGAGAGAAATTATCCGAAGGTGTCGCAGACGGTTTCGGAGAATTTCGACAAAAATGCATTAACTGAAATTTATATGTTATAAAAATTACTATTAATATTATAAAAATAATATACACGAAAATTGTCCATATACTAATTTCTATTGTCACTATTTGAGTTGTATCATCTATTTGACTAAATTTCGCACTTTGCAACACTTCTTTCACATCACTAAAGTCCACATTTCTTAGATCCACTTTCTTTGCCTTTCTCTGGATGTACTGTTGCAGCTCAGGCATCTGAATCGAAGGCAGTTGAAGGCTGGAAACTGTAGTGTTTGTGGTAGCGGTAGCGATGACCTCGCTTATTTGTGTCTCACATTGTTGATTAGGTGTCACGATGTAAGTTCCAAGAACAGTATACTTCAGAATCTCTGCGTTACAATTTTCCGTGATGATGAGGTTCTCTTCTGAGTAAACCAACCATTGGTTATTGGTTACTTTTTGAATCTTGGTTTTTTCTATTTCGATATGGTTCTGTATGCAGCTTTTGTAGTTGTTCTTCAGCAACATTATTTGTTCAATGCAGGTCTCCGACGGGTACTGTGCAAGATTGCTCTCAGTGCAAAGAAATTTCTCATTTTCAATCTCGACACGTGGGCTTACTACGGGCATGTATTTCAATCCATTCACCATCATATAAGGGTATTTGGGTATAATAGTATAGGTATTTAGAGAATGGAATATAGGAATGGGTATAACCTTGTAATAATTATATGTTTCGTTATCTATTATGGGAACTTCTAAAACAAACACTAACTTGTTGTTATTTATATATGACTTAAGTACAATATTACGTTCTAATTTTATTAGGTTACCTTTATTTACTGGATATATTGTTCTAGCATGTTTGGCAATTACTGCTAACGTATTATATAACTCTGTACTATTTATTATGGACTAGCTGACCCGCGCAACTTCGCTTGCGTCACATAAGAGAGAATAGGTCAAATTTTCCCCGTTTTTTGTAACATTTTTTACTGGTACTCTGCTCCTACTAGTCGTAGCGTGATGATATATAGCCTATAACCTTCCCCGATAAATGGGCTATCTAACACTGAAAGAATTTTTCAAATCGGACCAGTAGTTTCTGAGATTAGCGCGTTCTAACAAACAAACAAACAAACAAACAATCAAACAAACAAACTCTTCAGCTTTATAATATTAGTATAGATTGGTGTAATGTATTTAATTTGCTGAAGGCTATGGCCGTTTCGATCTCTTGTTTGTTTTCATAACAAGTTCGAAAGTTACTTAAAATTTGATACATCGTATTTAAAATATGGAAAAGTTTGTTAAACCTAAGCTCATGTTCAACAATTTTTCCCATTTCATCCGTATGTAAAGCCAAGTTTTTAATATTTTGATTTATTATTTCAGAGTCATTTACTAATTTATTAAAAGCCTTTGTCATTGACGATACCTTACGTTCTACTATATGCTCTTTATTTTGTAACTTTTGAATTTCGCTATCATATTTTATTGCATCATTTTCGTCTAAATTGCCAGATATAGCTTTTACGAATGAGCCTAATGGATTAAACAAAGCTCGTTTGTTTCTATAATGAAAAGGTAAAATATGAAAAAATCTATCTTTAGTTAACTTAGCTAAATATTCTATTTGACTTTCTATTCCTACGGTTTCATTACTTAATTTATTTTCTACAACTTTTGTTTTTAAATTACTAAAATCCCGAATGTTATCATCTATTTGTAGACCTATTTATTCTAAATCTACAGTTTTGTATATAGTCCAATAACTATTCTTCTTCACTGCTACTCCCATCTTTAACGGTGCTATCCCCGGATTCTGACCGAGGTTTTGAAGGTCCAGCGTGGATGCTGCCACCACTAGTACCAGAAGTACCAGGCACGACCTGTGGAGGACGTTTTACATTTTTTATCGCTACTCTTGTTATCCTTTTCTTTAACTCTACGGGCACTATATTATGTTTAATGTCACCAATTACTTTCGCTTTTTCATAACGCGGTTTTTCTTTAGCTTTCCTTACTCTAGTATCTTTCATAAAAATACAATCGCCAGTCTTAAGGGCTGGTGTCGCTTCACCACCTTTTTTGTTTATTACTTTTATTTTATTTGATTCTAATTTTTCTGTTACTAATTCATAAAGTTTTTTAAGACGCTTTCTATGATCTAACAGTAGTTTTTGGGTTAGATTTTTTTCTCTATCTATGTTAAACACATTATCTGAATAAGTGTGACCAAATACTAATTCGAAAGGAGTAAAATCTGTTGCTGAGTGTATGGTATTGTTATAAGCCATAATATATAAAGATTGCAAGTTTAAGGCTGTTGAGAAGAAGATACCAATGTTCATTACTAAGATTCACAAGGACACGACAGCTACTGATATAACTGAGTATATATACAAGAAGACAAACGAACATATCATGTTAGAAAAGATCTCATCTGTAAGAGAGAAAGACCATAACGCCTTCAAGTTCTTTGTTCCTGAACAAAAGATATCAGTATTTCTAAACGATAAACTCTGGCCACAGGGCGTTATATTTAGAAGATTTATTAATTTTAAAACTAAAAATACGAACAGTAATAACTACGTGAACGGCCCTTCTACGAAATAATATGGATGATAATTTGAACAATATATACAAACTAGTCAGTTTTAATTGTAAAAATGTGAAGCGAGCCGTTGATAATGTACGACAACTGTGTTCTTCCTGTGACATTATTGCGCTGCAAGAGACCTGGTTACTGCCTGAAGACATTCAGTTTCTAAGTAGTATTGATAGCACTTTTGGTAGCACCGGCACGTCGGCCGTGGATACAACGGCTGGCATGCTTCGAGGTCGACCCTTCGGCGGAGTTGCGTTGTTGTGGAATTTGAACGTGTTTCAAAGTGTCTCGATTGTTCAATGTGATAACCCGCGAATATGTGCTATAAGAGTATCGATGGACCAAAGGTCATTTTTAGTGTTTAGTGTATACATGCCTACGGACCAATTAATAAACCTAACGGAGTTCACGGACTGTCTCAGCCGGGTGAGTGCTATTATTAACAACGAAAATGTTGAGTCGGTGTATATATTGGGCGATTTCAACGCCCATCCGAATGAACTGTTTTATAATGAACTAATGTGCTTCTGTGATGAACTAGAGTGGGTTTGTGCAGATGTAGAGTTTTTAGGTTTAAGTTCAGATAGTTTTAGTTTTATTAGTGAGGCTCATGGATGTAGACGCTGGTTAGATCACTGTGTGGTCACCAAATCAGCTATTACATCTGTTGTTAATTGTTATATGAAATATGATGTCCTGTGGTCCGATCACTATCCTGTGATAATAGAATGCAATTTTGATAGTATTAAGCCTAAGAAGACGTCTTGTGAGATTCCAGTACTTAACCAAACTTTATGGGGAGAGAGAAAACCAGAGCAAATTGATAAGTATAATAGTATATGTAATGAGAACTTAAAATTTGTTAACGTTCCTGATGAACTTAAGGACTGCATTGATAAAGTTTGTAATGACCCGAGCCACAGACATCATATTGACCAATTATACAGCAGTATTATTGTTATTCTATCAAATGCTGCCAAAGATAGTATGGAAGTGAAAAGGCAATGTAAAAAGAAACCAGTTGTTGGTTGGAATAAATATGTTAGCGGGGCTCATCAGGAGGCTAGGCGTAAATTTATCATATGGGTGTGCTATGGAAAACCTAGGTCAGGTATAATCTACGAAGAAATGCAGCAAACTCGAAAACATTTTAAATCGCGTCTTAAGTGGTGTCAAAATAATAACGAACAAATAAAAATGGACATTTTAGCTTCTTATCACTCTAAGCATGATTTTCGCAATTTTTGGAAATCTACGAATAAGGTTAATAGCAAACCTAGCCTTCCTGTGAGCGTCGCAGGCATAAATGATCACAAATGTATAGCAGACATGTTTCGGAAGCATTTCTCAGTTACTTCACCATTGGCATCAGCACATGTGATGAACGATGTTGGGCCTCATGGCCGGGAGATTGAAAACAGGTTCACAGCTGAGATTATTGAAAAGGCTGTTATTTCGATGTCCAGTGGCAAATCACCTGGTCATGACGGTCTCAGCATCGAACATCTGAAATATGCTGGTCCACATCTGCCTAGAGTGCTTGCGATGTTTTATAAAATGTGTATAGGACATTCGTATCTTCCGGAAGCGCTAATGAAGACTGTGGTGGTGCCAATAGTGAAGAATAAAACTGGTGACATTAGCGATAAAAATAACTACAGGCCTATATCTCTCGCTACCATAGTTGCGAAGGTTCTTGACAGTTTGCTTAACACAGAGTTAGACTATTGCCTCAAGATCCATGATAACCAATTTGGTTTCAGGCCTGGCCTGTCAACTGAGACTGCAATCTTGTGTCTTAAGCAAACTGTCAAGTACTACACAAGTCGCAAAACGTCCGTATATGCGTGTTTCCTGGACCTCTCCAAGGCCTTTGACCTGGTTAACTATAATATCTTATGGGAAAAGTTTAAAGACATCAGTATGCCCTCGGAGCTTAAGCGTATGTTTAAGTTTTGGTACCTTAACCAGGTCAATGTCGTGAGGTGGTCTGGAGCTTACTCAGAACCATATAGGTTGGAATGTGGGGTAAGGCAGGGAGGATTATCCTCTCCCAAGCTATTTAACCTCTATGTTAACGCGCTGATAGAGCAACTGAGCGGCGCCAGGGTCGGTTGTCATATTGATGGAGTCCCTGTAAATAACTTGAGTTACGCTGATGACATGGTGCTGCTTAGTGCCTCTATATGTGGCTTGTCTAAAATGTTGAGCATTTGTGAACGCTATGCTCTTAAACATGGCTTAGTTTATAATGTTAAGAAGAGCGAGTTCATGGTCTTTCAAGTCAGAAATAGAGATCTATCTGTCATTCCGGCAGTGAAAATGAATGGTAGTGTCCTAAAGAGAGTGGAGAAATTTAAATATCTAGGGCACTGGCTCACCTCTGACTTGAAAGACGATGAAGATATAGAAAGAGAGCGTAGGGCGTTGTCTGTCAGAGCAAATATGATAGCCCGCAGGTTTGCTCGCTGCACGGTGGAAGTAAAAGTTACTCTTTTTAGAGCATACTGTACCTCATTCTATACCAGCAGCCTGTGGGTTGATTACACGCAAAGACAGTACAGCGCCCTTCGTGTACAATATAATAATGCTTTCAGGATGTTGGTGGGGTTGCCACGATTTTGCAGCGCCTCGGGTATGTTTGCAGACGCGCGCGTCAACTGCTTCTACACCACAATGCGCAAACGTTACTCGTCTCTGCTAAGCAGAGTACGGATTAGCCCTAACAGCATCCTGAAAGCATTTGCGCAGCGTTTCGACGGTTGTTACTTGAATCATTGCTGTATGATTCATATGCTTCCAAACAGATGATCTCAATATGCTTTGTTTATTTTAATTATTTCTCTAATTTTGTTCTTCTGTAATATATATATATTTTTTTTTCTTTTTATATGTGTATGATCGTTTGGTCGAAATAAATGATTATTATTATTATTATTATTATAATAGCATAAGTCATAACGGATGCTGCATCTAAATCGCTTTTATCATATTTAGCTAAGCGATAAATCTCGATAATAGTCGAATGAAACCTTTCTACTATTGCCATTGAACTGGGATTATTAGGAGTCCCTATATGAAGTTCAATTTTATATAAGCTCATCATTTCTTTAATTAATGCGTTATTAAATTCTGTGCCAGAGTCACAACAGATTTTCCTAGGCAATCCATACATACTAAAATATTTAATTAATCCTCTAACTATCTCCGGTGTGCTTCTATTCGGTACCTCTATGGCTTGTGCTAGCTTACGAAATGCATCAACTATCGTTAAATAATATTTCCCTTCAATATACAATAAATCCATAAAAGCTTCCTGGAAAGGACTATCATGCATTTGTGTTAACTGAATGTAGGGTTAGATTGGTTTCCTGTCATATTTCATTCGCTTGCACGTTTCACAAGCGTTTATGATTGCAGTTACTGTCTCTTTCATATTTGACCACCAATAATGTCTTTTAAGTTTAGTTAAGGTTTCTCGAATACCTCTATGGCAAGTTTTTCCCTCGTGATATTTTAATATAACTTCCCTTTGATCTTCTTCAGATTCTGTCAAATTTACTACTCTTTCTGTACACTCTGTTAACTTAACTGAATCCTTTTTGAATAACTTAATTGCCATATTTGAAAAAGATTTCCTAAAGGTTGGATGCTCGAAATATATAAAATATTTATGTTTTGGATCTATATATTCTTTCAAAAAGTTTTTAACTAAATTATCATTATTTATCGGTAAGTGAACTTCTAAAATTTTTTGTTTATTATTAGAAATATCTTTAACGAGTAATTTATTTTTGAGCCATCAATTTACTAAAATCTGTTTTGCTTTAGAATCGATAGCTTCGTTTAAAATAGGAATACCTTCGTGTTCTCTATTTGAAACCGAATTTGCAGTGATTCCATCATCAGAATCCGAAAGTTCTATCGTTTCTAATGGAGTTTCATCATCTTCCCATTCTCTTTCTAACATTTTCTGTATTCGTGCCCGTCTATCTCCTACATTTACAAATATTGAATCTAAATCATCGTCAATTGCATTAATTTTGATCCTAGATAAAGCGTCTGCATTAGTGTTTTGAGGTCCTTTCTTATATTTAACTTCATAATCATACTCTTCTAACCTAAGTCGCCAACGCGTGAGCTTACTATTGGGTTCTTTTAATGAATACAGCCATGCTAGTGGTCTATGGTCTGTAAATATAGTAAATTTGTTGCCATACAAATACGGTCTGAAGTGTTTAACAGCCCATATTATTGCTAACAACTCTTTCTCTATAGTGCTATATTTAACTTCTGTGTCACTCAAAGTTCTACTAGCATATGCTACAGGCTTATCTGAACCTACTGATCCTTGTGACAATACAGCTCCGATTGCAAAATTTGATGCATCAGTAGTTAAAATAAAAGTTTTACTAAAATCAGGGAATTGTAACAAAGGTGCATTTGTTAAAAGCTTTTTACATGTCTCAAAACATTCTTTATATTCTTCATTAATAATAATTTTACGACCTTTCTTTAAACAGGCTGTTAATGGTCTAGTTATTTTAGCAAAGTCTTTGATAAATTTCCTGTAATAGCCGATAAGTCCTGAAAAGCTTTAAATTTGAGTGACTGTTTCTGGAAGGGGATACCTAAGAACTGCATCTATCTTATCATTATTCGGTTTCAGACCCTCACTCGTAATAGTATGCCCTAAGTATAGTACTTCTTTTCTAAGGAAATGTGACTTGTCTAATTGTATCTTTAAGTTTGTTTGACGAAAACGGTCAAAAACTGCTCGAAGCTTCTCTATGTGTTCTGGTAAGCTTTTTGAGAAAATGATGACGTCATCAAGGTACACCAGGCAATGTAAGCCTTGGAGACCTCGTAAGACATTATCCATTGCCCGCTGAAAGGTGGCAGGTGCTGTCTTTAACCCAAATGGCATTCTGTTAAATTCGTAATGCCCTGAAGGTGTACTAAACGCGGTTTTAGCCCTATCCTGCTCTTGGACTTCTGTTTGATGGTACCCGCTGGCTAAATCGAGGGTTGTGAAGTAGGTACTCTTACCTAACATGTCAAATAAGTCGTTAATGTTGGGCAATGGGTATTTGTCATCAACTGTAATCTCATTGAGTCGTCTATAGTCAACTACCATCCTCCATTTTTGTTGGCCAGATGCATCTATTTTTTTTGGCACCAAATGTACAGGAGCACTCCAGGGAGAATGTGATTCCTGGATTATATTATCCCTTAACATTTTCTCAACTTGTTTTCTAATTTCTTTTGTTTGAGTAGGGGGTAACCTATGTGCTTTAATATTTATCGGGTCTTCATTCTTAGTTCTAATACAATGCTTAACCTGATTTGTGAAGGTTAAAGGAATATTTTCACAATAAAAGATGTCTTTGTATTCCCTACAAAGTTTTTCGATTAATCTACGTTCTTCTACATTCATGTGGTCTAACTGTAATTTTTCTTGATTATTCGTAAGTAAGTTTTCTATATCTATCTTATTTTCTGTATAATTAACGCTAATAGATAGGTTCTGTAAATAAGGTTCGACTTTAAAAGGCCCTGTAACTACTAAATTCCTATTTTGATTACTGTAATTCTGAATAACGGTTGTTGCATAACCTTTAATACACGTAACTAATGCAGCGGGCATTCGAATCCCTTCTGTAAACTGCTTAAAATCTAATACAGCTTCCCCGTCCAATAGGTTGACCGGAAGTTTTACCCTAACTTCACTACGAGGGGGTAAATTGTATACCTCTCTCATAGGCGGTGAATATATTATAGGAATATCAGTATTTTTTAAATGTAACACCTGATTTTCCATATTAATTTTTGCGTGTAATTGTTTAAGCAAATTGCTGCCTATTAGCCCATCATACCTATCGTCAACACTATAAACATAAAACTTATGGAATTCTTGACTACGAAAAGTAATCGGTAATGGAATAGTTGCTGTTTCATTATGAACGCTCGATGCGTGAGTGCTAACAACTTCGAAAGGTTCATATTGTAAACGATTTTTTAAATATTTATTCGCAATATACGGGCTTATAAAAGACCTTACACTCCCCGTATCTATCATAAAAACTGCTTGTAATTCTGGTATAACTATATGTGGTAAATTTAAACGTTTATTACAGTTTATTTTTATTCGTTCCCTAGTGTAGAGGCCGTTATGCAAAAATTTTCCGTCCCGGCATCTTCAGGGGAAAATTCATGGTACTCATTGTTCGTATTATTTGTATTCGGTTCGTTATTATTATGATTGTTAATATAATTAACACGCCGCGAACTCGCAGTACGCATGGTGACATCAGTATTCGACCCTGACGCCGTTGCTTGCGCTGCAAAATGTAACATACGCGGTGTATGTGTTGCGAACTGTTGACTCGATTGAGCAATTGGCAACGGTGACCTAGTTAACCGCGGTGACGAATTATTATTGTACCTATGATTAAAATTATATTGATTGTTATTATGTTGTTTAAAATTCCTAAACTGATGCGAATTGTTTGGCGTAAACATGCTATTTGTGGCATTATTCGGTACATGTGTACTCGATATGCTATGCGAATCGTTCTTCTGGCTATTAAAATTAGACACGTTTTGATTGTTAAAATTAGAAAAAGTTCGAGTGTTAAAATTAGACAAATTAGGCCTGTTAGTTCTATTAAAATTACGCCGATCGTTTATTTTAGAATCATAGACACTCTGAAAGTTCTGTTCCTCTAAAACTATTTTTAACGCATCCTCTAAGGTTGTAACGTTTCGCAGCCGAACTAGTCTTATAAGAAATGGCGGTAGATTAAACAAGAAAACATTCATAGCCCTGTTACTATAAATTATTTGCTTGGCCTTACGTAAAGAATCATCAATGATAGTCTTCGATAATTTAGCAAATAAAACGCTTCTCATATGCTGTATCCTATGACAAAAATCTAAATAACTTTCGCCCTTATTTATTCTACAAGATTCTAACTCCATTGCTAAGCAATCCTCTGTGCGTGGGTCGCCGAAGTGTTGGTTTAACAACTTCTTCAGCTCATCCCACGTATCTATTGAGTCTCTTTCGCCTACCAAACTGGCTGCTTCGCCTGATAACCTACTCGTTACTACGTGAAATAAATATTCATTTTGAGCTACACCCCCTTGGAATGTAGTCAAAATGTATTCACATTTTTTAATATAATAAAGGTAATGTTCTAGCGTCGCCACCGAATACAGGTATGATTTTAACCATTTCCTGTGGGACACGGGGTATGTTTTCCATTGTATAAAAATAATAAAATAACACTTGACGAAGAGAGAAAAAAAAAATCACACAAATATGCTACTAAAATGCTCCTACGCTAACTATCAATACAACTAAATCTATGCAAATATTATTACGGCGTTGTCCAATCCCTAATAATACACACACAAAATTATTACAAGGTTAAGATACTAGGAAGAACTGATAGGAAGGTGAAAAGATTTACTCACAATTCCGCAGCTATCTCCATGATCTCTGAATTACTGCTTGGCTGTGGCTGGTCCTCTCTCGTACTTGCAAGGGCTTCTTAATAAATTTCTTTGTTCGGCGATCTCTGCTAAACCGTAGAAACGGGCGTCGGCTGCTTCTCGTAGAATTTTATACGCGACAGACTGACTACAGAGATCCTACCGGCTGCGCCAATTAAGTAACCAACAACGAAAGAGGTTTAAAAATAACTTTATTACGACCAGAGTTACAGCTAATACAGTAATTACTTAATCTCATCAATGGTTCATCTTATATACTAATTTATTGCTAACGTAGTACATAGAGAAACATAGTCTGAGATCACGTACGTCCTAGATTATTATAAATGCTAAAAGGGCAATTACAATATAATTAATAAACTAAATATTCACTTGTTAGCAAAAGTAATATTAGGAGATTGGGGTTCCATAACTCGTGCGTGATTGAGTAACAGACAGACAAACAGAGTTACTTTCGCATTTATAATATTAGTATAGATGAATATCAGCGGGACACGTGACCAGAAGGCTGGCCTTTACTTGGGGCAAAGAATAAGCATTTCCATTCAACGTGGCAATGCTGCCAGTCTTCTGGGCACATTACCCGAGGACGGTGATGCGGAGTTTATGATACTTTTTATTAATTACATTTATATTTTATTTATTTTTTTGTTTGTTCTAATAAAATTAGTATTTTACAATGAATATAAAAACAATAAAAAGTCATTTTAACAATACATCTTATTCGACGCTCTTCGAGTTTGGCGTAGCACCTACGGCAAGATTTACAAACTATGTGGATTTTATTACCGAACTGTACATGTGTTTAATCCTGAGGATATCGAAGTGAGTAGAAAATTTATAAAGGAGAATGGGCAAAATAGTATGGAGCCTGGGCGATCCGCGGCCAAACTTGATTTTGTTTTTTTTTTAATGTAGTTTGGTCCTATAATTACTCTGTAGAAGTTTAATTGCCGCGACGCACTTATATGACGAATAAAATACATTTTTGTTTTTGAGCACTTTAAATAGTATAAAAACATATTTTGGCTTATATTCGGAGATTAAATAAAAAGTACTATTTCTTATATTGCATAGGTACAAACATAGACATTATTAATATTCGAACAATCATAACAAGTAAATATATAAATATCGTAAGAAGTAAACATCTTGCTCATCTATAACACATTCACTGAGACGACTTATCTGTTGTTCATGATCTTCTTCTTATTAGAAGAAACTTGTCTTGAATGTTCAGCTCAATAACGAGGCGTTCATAGCAAGTTGCGCTCACTGGTCGGTATACGATCTGTGGGTTAAGCAACCGTTGGCGCGGTCATTCCATAGATGGGTGACCGCATAGTGGTATTTGAACTGAGCGTCTCCATGCTTCGGAGGGCACATAAAAAGTCGGTCCCGGTTGTTGTCAACTAAGATAACAGTCGTTAAGCCATGTCAAAGGCCTTTCGGGTGGCTTGAACAACTTTGACACTATGTTAACCATATAAAAGATAGATAGATAGCGTACCTACTAACTACGAGCTAACTTCACTTCATATGTACCCAGAGCGAAAAAGAATAAGATCATCTTCTGACAGATTTGGAAAATCGTCGAAAAAAGGCTGATCGCCGGCGATACGTTGGAATGCTGCTCTTTGTCTATTCATATTGTTACGGTTGTTGTTTATGTTGATGGCATTGCAATCGTTATAAGAAGATGTAACGTTATAACACAACGTTAAATGCATTACAGACACGAAATAATCATTTTTATGTTCTATGAAATTCTATTATATTTACATGTCAATATATTGTTTCCTAAAAGAATTACAGCGAAACGTTCTTAGTAAAAGTTGTTTCTACTTATCATTACTTTAATTTGACACTACTTTCATTAATGGCCGCCGACCGCCCAGAAGTGCCCATTCTCCTTTTAGCGTTGCATGATAATCGGCGGGTCTCCACCCAAACGAGGAAGGGTTTAGGCCTTGAGTCCACCACGCTGACCAAGAGCGGGTTGGCGACTTTGCCAGCCTGCTAAATAAATTTTAGGTATGCAAAGTTTCATCACGATGTTTACTTTCCCGTTAGAGCAAGTAATAATTATTATTTCTAATACACAGATAAGTCTTGTAGGGAATAACGTGATGCGTTGATTCTAGTATGAAATTAGATACTGATTTTAATGTTGTACGGAGACCTAAAAAACAAAAGATGTTGGTTATAATATATAGTATTCGATATTTTTATTATTGTTGATAGCTGACCCGCGCAACTTCGCCTGCGTCACGTAAAAGAGAATGGGTCAAAATTTTCCCCGTTTTTGTAACATTTTTTATTGCTACTCTGCTCCTATTGGCCGTAGCGTAATGATATACACTAGTCCCAAAAATTAAAAAAATCCAAATTTTTGGGTGATTTTCAACAAGCTGTAACTCTGAGGAAAATGGTTGTACAGAAAAAATAAAAAAAGCAAATTGTAGCTCCAAGTGTCTAGTTTTCAGATATGACCATGAAAATTTTTTGTCATGGCCTGGTCTGGAGAAATCCTACGAAAACTACCGAAAAAAAAATTTTCTAATTTTTTCCCGTCTAAAAAAAGGTCCACGGGCTTCAAAAAAATTTTTTTGATTGTTTCGTTCAAAAGCTTTTTTAGAAAATTTAATCCTCTTTAATTTGCCGTATTCAAAAAGCCTGTACGACGATTTGCCGCGGAGTTATCGTCAATCAAAGCAAAAAAGTTCTTTTTGACTTTGATATTCAAAAACTCCGGAAATAATAATCGTACAGGAAATCAAAGGAGGGTTTTGAAAACTGCACAATATTATAAAAAGATGTAAACATCTTTAAGAAAAACAAATTTTTTTTGAATTGAAAACTCGAACTGAAAAAAAGACAAAAAATCGCGAAATTAAGGATATTTGGATAACTTGGTATAACTTTGGATAAAATGGATGAACGAAGGATATCGTCGGTAATTTTTTAACCTCAAAGTGTCCCCTAGAATCCCTCAAAAATTCAAAGCGCTGCGATTTTCTTTTCATTGTGCCCCGAAGCTTCAAATTCTTTGTTTTTGCAAAATCACCATCGTGAGCAATTTTGTGATTTTTATTCATTTTTTTAAAACAGCAGACCTGCGATGTTTTCCCTCATCGTTACAGCAGTGATAATTACTTCTAATGCACACATAACTAGGAAGTCATTGGTGTGTTGCCTTGGGTTTGAACACTCGCTCACTTGCGTGAGAGACGAATGCTTAACCACTCGCATATCAGTGTTTATATTGTATGTCAAAAATGATAACATTCCCAAGTTATTTAATGATAGATAAATCGGCTCATTTATTGATTTTACTTGGCAGTCAATTTGGCACACAGCGAATATCCTCCCTGTCTAAACCTTTAAATAAACCAGCTGCGATGTTATAGACAATGCTTATTTAGATTTAAGATTTAAGCTGGAGATACTGAAAGAACAATGGCAAGTTTTTACCTAAGTGTTATATGAAGCGTCTACAAATGGGACACGTGCAAAAGTTAGTAATTAATTTAGCCCTTTTTTATGATGAAATTAACTTTTTCGGTAAAAGCCTAGCTTAAAATATTTACAAAATAAACTTTTACTTGAATACGTCCACATCCAGTGGACATAATCTTTTAGTCAGTATTACCACTTACAAAATGTTTCAAAATTATTATTTTGTTTTTAAATATCAAAAAACGATTATTAAGTGAACGTTAAAAACAAATCACATAGGTTTTGCTAAAAAAAAATAACAAATATAATTGATAGGTGTTTTAGTTACATATTTTATTATTAATGTTGTGATTAAAAGTCAGGTATTATAAGATGAAAGTGTAATGGCAGCACGAAAAAAATTTTTTTTTCCTTCCGTTGTTTAGAGTGATGTTGATAATCAATTATTTTCACAATCGATTGATCGATTATGACAAATATATAATATGAAAAGAATAATCCATTTATAATAGCTTATTATTTTAAGCAATTTTATTAGCATATTTGATTTGTTTGCAATAATAATATGTACTTAAATATATAAAATAAAACCTCAAATAGCATTACAGTAATCACTGACGTTATCATTACAGCATCCACAAAAACTTCCTTAATCAAAAATATTTTTAATAGTACCGTAAAACGGGGTGAATAGAATTCGCGGGGTGAATAGAAAAAAAATCAGGAAAGTTTTCAAGGCCAATATTTAAGTACTCCTCGTTGAAGAATTTAGTTCAAATTTGAAATGATTACACGTCGATATTACTTCTGTGCAGTGTCATAATTGTTTAAATGTTTAAA